>NC_140173.1:126776904-126804404 GCF_963971535.1 Notolepis coatsorum
TAGCACCGGGCCGGCCCGCAGAGAAAAGAGTGCCCCTGGTTGCCTGCCTGGTAATGATATGCTGGCCATGATGGCCGGCTAAAAAAATTCCAGGCGAGAGAGAGGGGCGTTTGGCTGAAGCTGTCCTCCCCTAAAGAAATGCTTAGTCCATGCACTCATATGACTTTGCTGACTAACAGAGTGGTTGCTGGAAGTGACTATTCTTATTCTGTCAAAGGCGGTGATGTAGGACTAGGAAGACCTTTCTTTACATCACTTAACTGGAGATGTGCAGAGAATAACCAGAGATCATTCAGGAAGCAGTCTTAACTCATTCAACAGGGGGGGGGGGGGGGGGGGGGGGTAATAAAACCTCACAAAGTCTTAGTCGACAAAATCAAATAAAATGTAATGTATTTGTATAGCCCGAAATCACATGGAATGGTCCCCATGGGCTTTACAAGTCAAGAAGAAACATCACAATAGATCCAGAACAAAAACCACCATCAAATCCATATATGCAACAGCAGCAACACTCAATGAAGATGAGGAACGACTCACTTCCGTTCCGACCTGACATGTTAATGGGTTAGGCTAAGAGAGGCCAGCCCTATTCTCATGACATCTCCTATAGGTCGGCTCTTGGACGCAGTATACTCGTATCTCAGGAGGAGTGAGGAGAAGTAAGAGGCAATTAGCCCAGACGAGAGAGGAACTGATTTAGGCCTCGTTAGTGCCGCTGTTGCTCCGATATTGGGGAAGTTCAGGGTTGTTGTGGTGTCTTTAGGTGAAGTGTTTGAACCAGGGCCCTGTTTCTTGTACCTGGATAACTGAGTTAGCCGGATAACTTTAGCTGGATAACTGGGTTAGCCGGACTTTCCGGTTTCATGTACGTGGATTTTCCAAATCACCATGACAACATATCCAAAAGTTTGAGCCTGGTCGAAAGCAGAGTTTAAGTTCAAGTTAGCCTGAACTATCGCCACGCCCCCGCAAAGAAGTGACAGCCCGTTTCCTGAAACTATTCCCACAGTCTACGATCTGCATTATACCATTCTGAATTACGTTTTTGTGCTCCATTCTTCCAGAGGGGGCTTTTGAAATGTAAAATAGACCCAAAATGCTGATATTAAATTCACTTTGTCCTAAATAATGCACGTTATATATACCGTGGCGAGCGACGGTGGCGCTCGCTCGTGCGATGTACACATGATGTGGTTATTTTAATTGTAACTGGGATTAAGATGTCTGATGAGATGCGCTGTTTGATGGATTTGAGAAATTGAATGAGCCGTTGACGTCACATTAATGAATGAGGATAAAGAGATAAACTTCATTCAAAACAAAGGATATTCTAAACACGGGTCTCTCGTTCATTAATGTATAAACAATGAATATATCCCATCTGGCCCAGTGGCCCAGCGGTAGTGCTCAAGCCTGCCAATCCAGCGACCGGGGTTCAAATCCCGGTGTTTCCAATATGATTTTTTTGAATATAATATTAATGATTATACGCCAAAGTAGCCTGGTTTTAAGTTAAAATATTATAAATCTACATGCATTGAGGATGTCATTCTTTATATAGCTCTCAACGTGCACCAAATTGAATTATTCCTATATTGCAAAAAGAAGGAAAAGACTAGGGTCTTGAACCCCGGTCGTCCGTGTGAAAGTCAAAAGAAGAACCCGTTACACCACAGAGAAGATAAGTAAAAGATTGACTATACATCAATCAATGGGTAAGAGAGCCGTATCGTAATTCTGTATAACAGTTAACTAATAATTTTCGCTAGCAAGATCTCATTTGATTATTCAATCCAGCAGGCAAGTTTAAAGAAATATAATCTGATTGATTGAGGTAATGAGGGACTTAGAATTAGCCTATAGATAACGCATTTAACTTGTCGGCGAGGCGATTGAGCCGTATTGCAATCTGTCAATAAAGTCTTAAATCAATTAATCAATCAATGCCGTTGAGAATCAGGATCTCTGCCATCGATACGTGCTGGCTTTTCACCTAAAACGGCCGCGCGCATTTAGCCTGACTCGCAAGTCTGGCTTGAGTTAACGAGACTGAATCCACCTTTGTGAAACAGGAAAATCCCGGCTTCGAACATCGGGTTAACTGAAGCTGGATAATGGACATCTTGATCGACTTAGTTGAACCACGTACATGAAACAGGGCCCTGGTCTCTCATTGTTGACTGTTAGTTTAGATATGCTGCCTGCCACTAACATGTCCACTGCTGGTATTGATTCTGACACCTATCTTCTCGACCAAAGGCTGCTTTTCTGTCATCTTCTACTCTACAAGTTACTAAAGACGTTTGATTGGCACGACCAAAGGGGGGGGGGTGGTGGTGAAGGATGGGTGCGCTGAAACTAGGGATGCACCGATCCGCTATTGGTATCGGTATCGGCCGCCGATATCAGTAAAATAGCTGGATCGGGTATCGGTAAAAAAAAATATATATCAGATATTTTTTTTTTTTTTTAATTGTACTTTTTTAATAAATAAAATAAGATAACCATTCAGTACATTTATATCTATGTGTTAATTTGTTACATTTAGTTTCACTAATTTAGGAAAGTAATGTTTTAAGTCAAGCCTGATGTTGCCTTGCACAAAAGAATGATCCCAGTCTCTTCCACACACAGTGACAGTGAGGCATACAGTTTATTAATTGAATGAATGAAGTTTATTTTCTGTCTTTGTTTACAAAAAAAATCAAAAACACACTTGTGATCCTTTACAATTCTTAAAAACAAAATATATTTAAATAAATGTATTTATTTATTATATATATATATTTTGTAAAACCTTTTGGATTTTTTTTTTGACAATGGGTATCGGATCGGTATCGGCCCAAACCCAGGTATCGGTATCGGGACTGAAAAAGTCGGATCGGTGCATCACTAGCTGAAACTCAATTAATCGCCGGCCCTCGATGGTAACATTTTCTTATGTAATGTGCTCTTCTATGTGACAGAAAATACTGAGAATCAAGTCACTTTGTGTCAGGAATGGAGGTAGGTGAGTTCCAATGGGTGAAGGCAATCACAGAGACGGAGAGTGTTTACTCTTGAACAGGTTCGACTTTAATAGTAAGAACACAAGAGTAATTTCTAAGAGAGATAAATGCTAAATAGCAAAGGCAGGAAATAAGGTAAATAGGAGCTTATTGGAGGTCCAGAGTTGAACCGTCCGCGTTTTCCCCGAACGCAATTAGTGAAGACCTGACAATGAACAAGCAGAAGACAGGTAGGTTACATAGACACCAAATACCAACATTCCACACACACCCCTGTGACAGCCAATCAGGAACCACCCCTAAGTGACAGCACTAATTGACAGGGAAAGGACAGGTGACAAGCCCAGTGACATATGCCAGGAATGTGGGTGGTCACCGACCTCAGTCGGTGTCCAGAACGTAACAGTACCCTCCCCCGACGAACGGCACCAGACGTTCACCTAGGGGCCTCGGGATTCAGCCGCCGGAAATCAACGATCAGGCTGGGATCTAAAATATCCCTTTGAGGCACCCAAGAACGCTCTTCTATCCCGTACCCCTCCCAATCCACCAAGAACTGAAACCCCCTACCCCTCCGCCTACAACCCAGTATCCTCCGCACCGTGTAAATGGGTTGACCCGGTAGGGGTGGACGGTATAAACGGTATACGGTATAAACGGTATGAATTTGCTCTACGGTATGGATTTTGACTATACCGTATAACCGGTAGTGCAGCTCTAAAATAGCAATGACGTCATGTAACCACAGCGCGACTATTTCACTCGCATTTGCCCCTAAAAATAGATAGAATTAGTCATAGATAATAGATATGTGCGAACTGGAAAAAGTTATTTAGGAGGCTTCGCGCAGTGGGCGTGCCAGCCCCTCCCGCACGCATGTAAACACGGGTCTACTAGTAGTCTAGTGGGACGGGACGTCTCCCTGAGCTAACGTTAGCTTAGCTACCGTTACAAAATGACCCAGTCAACTATTCACTTTTAGTTTAATACATGATGAGGCATTGTCTAACCGAACGGTATCTAGTCGGCCAGCTACCGATAGCTCCTGACATCAACAAACGCTCCATCAAGTCTAGTAGAGAGTAGACGTGTATGATAGCTCCGTTAGCCGTTAGCTCACGTTAACGCAAGTTAGTTCACCGTTCAAAACGAAATGTCCCATTGAACTAAATAATTCACTGAGGCGTTGTATTAACGTTATATATCCGGCTAGCAGTAGCTACAGATAGCTCCTGATATCAATGTCTTATAACACTGATTCGATGCGTATTCGAGCTGAGGGCTTGCTAACGTTATAGTACCAATACAATAGGGTCCAGGTGCAGCGCCGGAGAATCCTGGCCGTAGCTCTGCTCGAGGCTACTCGAGTATAGGTCCAGGTGCAGCTCCGGAGAATCCTGGCCGTAGCTGGAGGCTACTAGAGTACACACAGACAGTGGAGCTTGTTGCGTGGTGGCGATGTCTCGCAGATAATACAAGTACAAGTCTAATTATATAATATATATATTTTATAAAAATAAAAAAAAAATTATATAAAATAAAAAATTTTTTTTATCAAAAACGATGATACCGTGATATATACCGTTACCGTCTATTAGGGGTGGACGGTATAAACGGTATACGGTATAAACGGTATGAATTTGCTCTACGGTATGGATTTTGAGTATACCGTGTAACCGGTAGTGCAGCTCTAAAATAGCAATGACGTCATGTAACCACAGCGCGACTATTTCACTCGCATTTGCCCCTAAAATAGATAGAATTAGTCATAGATAATAGATATGTGCGAACTGGAAAAAGTTATTTAGGAGGCTTCGCGCAGTGGGCGTGCCAGCCCCTACCGCACGCATGTAAACACGGGTCTAGTAGTCTAGTGGGACGGGACACGGGAGCTGTCGGCGGCTCCCTGAGCTAACGTTAGCGTAGCTACCGTTACAAAATGACCCAGTCAACTATTCACTTTTAGTTTAATACATGATGGGGCATTGTCTAACCGAACGGTATCTAGTCGGCCAGCTACCGATAGCTCCTGACATCAACAAACGCTCCACAAAGTCTAGTACTAGAGACGTGTATGCTACCTGTTAGCTCACGTTAACGCAAATTAGTTCACCGTTCAAAACGAAATGTCCCATTGAACTAAATAATTCACTGAGGCGTTGTATTAACGTTATATATGCAGTAGCTACAGATAGCTCATGATATCAATGTCTTATAACACTGATTCGATGCGTATTCGAGCTGAGGGCTTGCTAACGTTATAATACCAATACAATAGGGTCCAGGTGCAGCGCCGGAGAATCCTGGCCGTAGCTCTGCTCGAGGCTACTAGAGTATAGGTCCAGGTGCAGCTCCGGAGAAACCTGGCCGTAGCTGGAGGCTACTAGAGTACACACAGACAGTGGAGCTTGTTGCGTGGTGGCGATGTCTCGCAGATAATACCAGTACAAGTCTAATTATATAATATATATATTTTATATAAAAAAAAAAAAAAAATTATATAAAATTCAAATTTTTTTTTTATCAAAAACGATGATACCGTGATATATACCGTTACCGTCTATGCTTCAAATTATACCGTGATATAAATTTTAGACCATACCGTCCACCCCTACCGTCTATGCTTCAAATTATACCGTGATATAAATTTTAGACCATACCGTCCACCCCTTTGACCACCAATAAACCGGGGCGGAGGAACCACAGGCAGTGGCGGGGCCAAGGGCGATGAGAGGAATGGCTTCAACAGGGACACATGAAACGTTTGATGAACCCTCATAGAGCTCGGAAGTCGTAGCTTGTAAGCAGTGATGCCACAGATTACTTGTAAAAGTAATCTGATTACTGATTACTGATTACTCCTTTAAAAAGTAATCCAAGTTACTTTACTGATTACTTGATTATCAGAGTAACTTAGTTACTTTGAAAGTAACTAGGTTACGAAGTCGTCGTCGTTCCCCCAACAGTTTTTTTTTAAACGCTTTATTGAAAGTGCATAAATTGTTTTTAACTTGTTTCTCTGCACATAACGTAAATTGTTAAACTAGTGCTTCAGCTTCTGTACCATCAAGTATGGTAAAGCAACAGTCTATGATGCTCACAGCATTAGAGCAGCCAGCCAGTGGTTTTACAAAACCAGTGTATCACATCTAACAAATGCAGGCTGAACTATTCAATTATATCAACTGTAACTATTAAATTGTTTTTATAAATGTCTCTCTATAAACATACAATCAGTCTCTCTTTAACATGTAAATTAACTGTAAATCTGGCAAATAAGAGCTTTTGCTCTGCCACCATCAAATATACATTAATCAAAAGGGAAAGAAACAATCTCTCTCTTTTGCTGTTTGGCTGGCCTCCGAGTCCTCCTGTACCTAGTCGAAGCGTCGGCTAGTGTTGTGATTCCAGATGCTTTCAATGCAATTGGATGTGCTGTTTTTAGCGGTAGACAGTATTTTAATCATAATCATAATAATAATGTAATCATGTTAAACCCAGATTCGGCTCAAACAAGGGACTAAACACGTTTCGCAATTATGCCACAACAATGTGGAACGCCCTACCCAAAGCTGTAAAGGAATGTGAATCCCTGCCCACATTCAAAACCGCTCTTAAAGAGCACCTACGGGAGGCTGCAATTCGAAACTGGCCACCGTAAATGCCCAAAACCCCCACCACCTCCTAATAGACAGTCTCCTCCCCACCGCATGTATATATTCCCTCCCCGCCGTATGTATATTTCCCTCCCACCCACCCACCCCCTCCTAATGTACAGTCCCCTCCCCATCATATTTATATACTCTGTCAGGATCTAGGGGTAACAGTACTGTATATTTGAATACCGCTTATGTCACAAATGTATCGGTACTAAATACCTATATGTCCCTATGCCATAAATGTCATGTATGTTGTGTATGTCATAAATGTCTATATGAAATAAAAATGGGGGACCCTGATGGAAACAAGACAAACGTCTTTCTCAGGTCTGCATCCCCTTAACAATTGTATGTATTGAGCCGTACTGTATTGTACCCATTCTGCAATCTGTTAAATAAAGTTTTCATTCATTCATTCATTCATTGTTTCCTCCGCATATGCATGTTTTTTTCACCCGGCTTAGCTGACACAAACGTGAAGCGGTTAGACAAGCGTTTTGGGGTGGAATTCTCCGTGCTGCAGACGAGGCTGTAACGAGTCAACGCCCTACTGTCACACGATTGGCGCATATGTCACATGACGTGCTGTGAAGACCCGCCCTACTCTGCCTCTGATTCGCAGACTGTGGATGGGGAATGTGATTGGACCAAAGCAGAGTCACTCACAGACAGAGGGTCCAGTCACGCCGCGGGACACATTGTGTATTTAACCCTTTCACTGCCACACGACGTCACTCCCAAATAAGAAAAACAGCTCAAAATGTATTTTTGACTGTCGAAAACGAAATAAAATACTGCATTCCGCCTGCATTATGAATTTATGATGAGATAGTAACGAAATAGTAACGCACAGCCACTTGGACAAGTAACTGCAATCAGATTACTGGCTTTTAAAGATTAACGCGTTAGATTACTATTTTCGGGGAAAAGTAATCAGATTACAATAACGCGTTACTGGCATCACTGCTTGTAAGCCACTGGATTAACCCGATGAATCACTTTAAATGGTCCTATAAAGCGAGGAGCCAGCTTCTTGGATTCCACCCGGAGAGGGAGATCCCGGGTGGAAAGCCAAACCCGCTGCCCTGGACGGTAAACTGGAGCCGGACGACGCTTACGGTTAGCTTGCCGTTGGGTACTAACCGAAACCTTCTGTAGCGCCTTCCGAACCTGTTTCCACGTCCTGCGACAGCGAGCCACATGTGCCTGGGCCGAGGGCACCTCCGCCTCCTGCTCCTGCTCGGGAAACAGAGGAGGTTGAAAACCATACTGGCACTGAAAGGGAGACATACCGGTAGAAGAGGAGAGAAGGGTATTATGCGCGTACTCAGCCCAAGCCAACCTCCTACTCCACGTTGCCGGACTACCGGCAACGTAACATCTCAAGACCCCCTCCAAATCCTGGTTGACCCGCTCCGTCTGCCCGTTCGACTGCGGATGGAACCCAGACGACAGACTGACAGAGGCGCCGAGGCCGGCGGCAAACGCCTTCCAGAACCTGGAGGCGAACTGAGGACCCCGGTCCGACACGATATCCACTGGCAGCCCGTGGACCCGAAAGACATGCTGTATAACTAAATCAGCAGTCTCCCGGGCCGATGGAAGCTTGGGGAGAGGGACAAAGTGAGCCGCCTTAGAGAACCGAAAATGGTGGTGAACCCGTCCGAAAGGGGAAGACCAGAAATAAAGTCCAGAGATATGTGTGACCAGGGTCGTTTAGGAATAGGAAGTGGTCGGAGGAGACCCGCCGGTGCCCGTCGAGAGGTCTTACTACGTGCGCACACAACAGGCCGCCACAAAGGAACGCGTATCCCCCTCCACTGTCGGCCACCAGAACCTCCTACGGATAAATTCCAGGGTCCTGGTTGCCCCTGGGTGGCTGGTGAGGGATGACGCATGTGCCCACTGTAGCAAGCGTGAGCGCGCCGCCTTGGGAACATACGACCGTCCCGGAGGACCCCCACCCGGATCGGGCTCCCGCGTTAGCGCCGACCTTACCACCCTCTCTATGCCCCAAGACACGGGTGCCAAAATCAAGGCCGGTGGAATAATGGGATGGGGCTGCTCCTCCCGACCAGGAAGATCAAACTGGCGCGACAAAGCGTCAGGTTTGATATTCTTGGAGCCGGGTCTATAGGAGATGGTAAATCGAAATCGTGTGAAGAACAACGTCCACCTGGCCTGGCGAGCGTTAGGCGTTTAGCCCCTTGGATGTAAGCCAAGTTCTTATGATCAGTCCAAACAATGAAAGGATGTGTCGCCCCCTCTAACCAATGTCTCCACTCCTCCAGTGCCAATTTGATCGCCAATAACTCCCGATTACCCACGTCGTAATTACGCTCGGCTGGTGACAGACGGCGAGAGAAAAAAGCACACGGTGCACTTTCCCATCCTTTAAGCATCTCTGAGAGAGCACCCCCCCCCCCACCGCGATGTCAGAGGCATCCACCTCCACAATGAACGGAACCTCTGCGTCATGGCGGTTCAATACAGGAGCGGATGTAAATCGACGTTTAAGATCGCAGAAGGCCGACTCTGCCCTAGGCGACCATTCAAAGCCAGGGAGAGAGGACTTAGTGAGAGCTGTTAATGGTTGGCTAAGGCGCTAAAGTTGGGTGTGTTAAATGCAGTCTTCCACTCGTCTCCTTCTCTAATCCTGACCAGATTGTATGCATTACGTAAGTCAAGTTTAGAAAAGACCTGTGCCCCCTGTAAGCACTCAAAGGCCGTGTCCATGAGAGGTAAAGGATATCGGTTCTTGATGGAAACGTCATTCAATCCCCTATAATCAATGCACGGGCGCTGATCCCCATCTTTCTTATCAACAAAGAAGAAGCCAGCGCCGGCAGGGGAAGTGGACGGGCGTATGTGCCCCGCAAGCAATGCCTCCTCTATGTAGGTGTTCATGGCCAAGGTTTCGGGGCGTGAGAGAGAGAACATTCGCCCGCGAGGCGGGGAGGTACCGGGTAGAAGATTAATGGGACAGTCGTATGATCTATGAGGCGGAAGTGCTTTAGCACACGTTTTGCTAAAAACGTCCGCCAGGTCCCAATAGATCTCAGGCACCCCTATCAAATCGGGATTAGAGGGTAGTTCCCCTAATGTCACCCCCACAGTTGATCGCTACCTCAAAAAATGTACGTGAATCAATGGGCTTGGCAGGAATGAGCCCACCTGCTGGCGCTTTCTCGAAGCCTGACGGCGCACCTTCTATTCCCGACTGGCGCCGAGCTGATACAGCCTGGACCCGACAGCTGCCGAAGCGGTGACCGGTGTGACCGCACCGGAAACAGCGTCGCTCTTTGATGAAGCGCTGCCTCTCGTCGTCCGAGAGCGACAGCGCTCCAAGCTGCATGGATTCATCACCCAGTGGCCCACTCGTATAATGCATGGATGTATCAACACCAGGAGAAGAAGGAAAACATACCTGGGTGTTGTTGACACGCTCCTTCTCCCTCTCCTGGTGCCAATTGTCCATCTTGATGGTGGTGTTGATCAGCACTTCCAGTTGCTCGGGGATCTCACGCACGGAGAGCGCATCTCGCATCCGCGCTGAGAGTCCCCTGACGAACAGAACCACGCAGACGTTCTCCGACCAAGCTGTCTCCCGAGCCAAGATCCGAAAATTGATAGCGTAAGCTGCGACCGTGCGGAGGCCCTGCCGGCAGTCGAGAAGACGACCGCCAGCCTCGAAGATCGAGAGTACCCGGGAAGTATCGAATACTCTTCTAAACTCCCGGGTAAAGGCGTCCAGACTGTCGCAAATTATCGCTCCCGCCTCTAATTCCGCCGTAGCCCAGGAGAGAGCTTGACCGGTGAGTAGCGTGATAATATACGCTACCTGTGCTATCTCCGATGGAAATGATCGTGGTTGCAGCCGGAAAACGAGTAGACACTGGGTGATGAATTCCCGACATCCATCCGGTGATCCATCATAGCGAGCGGGCGCCTGCAGTCGTGGCTTGTGGGACCGTTCCTGGACCCCGAACACCCCCCGACTCTCCTCTGCGTGGACCGCTGCTTCTCCCGTCGCCGACTGAACTCCAGCCACTCCTTCTTGGGCTTGTCGGGCTGTGGCCAACGCCGACTGCGCCACCGCTTGGGATGAGCCGACGATCCCGTTGAGTCGGACTAACTCGGCGCTGACCAGCTGTTGATGTTCTTCCATCCGCTCCTGGGCCGCCCTCTGCGCCTGGAGCATCTCCATGATTGCCTCCATGGAACTCTGATGGTCAGGTCTTCTGTCAAGAATGGAGGTAGGTGAGTTCCAATGGGTGAAGGCAATCACAGAGACGGAGAGTGTTTACTCTTGAACAGGTTCGACTTTAATAGTAAGAACACAAGAGTAATTTCTAAGAGAGATAAATGCTAAATAGCAAAGGCAGGAAATAAGGTAAATAGGAGCTTATTGGAGGTCCAGAGTTGAACCGTCCGCGTTTTCCCCGAACGCAATTAGTGAAGACCTGTCAATGAACAAGCAGAAGACAGGTAGGTTACATAGACACCAAATACCAACATTCCACACACACCCCCGTGACAGCCAATCAGGAACCACCCCTAAGTGACAGCACTAATTGACAGGGAAAGGACAGGTGACAAGCCCAGTGACATATGCCAGGAATGTGGGTGGTCACCGACCTCAGTCGGTGTCCAGAACGTAACAACTTTGCATTGATTTCTGACACTACTATATCAGATTTTGTGTGTTGGGGAAATTCTTCAGCACTACTGATACTGATTATAATAATAAAAAAAAAAATTATCCGATATATATATATATTTCTTCCGCTACCCGATCCATTTTATATCATACCCGATGATATCGGCGCTGGCGGCCAATACCAATATCGGATCGGTGCATCCCTACTACTGATACTCTATTCTAGCCTGGTATCAGGCTGATATCCAGCACTACTGATACTCTATTCTAGCCTGGTATCAGACCAGCACTACTATTGATAATTGGTGCCTTCCTACTTCTGTGTAATTCATTAGTTTCACTTCACTGTGTCTTCTTGTTCCTGTTCTGTCAACCTCATCATCAAATAGGTACGAGAATGAGCTCTCTCTCTCTCTCTCTCTCTCTCTCTCTCTCTCTCTCTCTCTCTCTCTCTCTCTCTCTCCTCCCTTCATCCCCCTAGCCTCCACCCCTCCACTTTCCTTGTCTCTCTCTCCACTCTCCTCTCCATCACTCCCCTCATCCCTGCCTTCATCTCCGCTGGGGGAGGGGTTGAGGTTCCCCTCACGTATCCATGGCCTTTATGTATTCAGATATGAAAGTGCAAGCGTTGCCCTCCACCTCCCCTTGCCCCACCCCCCCCCCCCCCCACCCCCCCTTGCCCCCCCCCCCCCCACCCCCTAAGGCAAAACATGGCAGCTCCTATCAGCCCTTTTGATTTATCACAGATGCCAGGAAAATGCAAACCAGCACTTTAATATTTATGACATCATGCACACAGCTTGTGCTTGATATAGCTAGGTGGGGGAATTCTGTATGTGTGTGTGTGTGTGTGTGTGTGTGTACACACGTGTGTTTGTATTTGGAATCAGGAGACTCTTTTGCTTCAACAGATGTTCCCCGGTGACTGGTGGAGTCAGACAGACCGTGATTGCGAACGCGATTTCACGTACAAGCATGCGGGCGATCTGCTCGTGTAGACATTTTGTTTGTGTGTTTAGTCAGGTGATTGGGAGCAAGTGCACTCCTGCGGGAAGAGGTGATAGTTTTCTCTGAAGGCAGATCTTTCACAGTGATTAATAGGATTAATCACTATGTAATCCTATAGGCCTAAAGAGAAAATACTTTGCTCAACACCTCTTCATTTGGTGTGTGGTTGTCTTTGATAGATGATGATCCCAAGTGAACTGTAGTCAGTGAATGGGAATAGGCTAATCACATGTCACTCAGGCGTTCTCACAGTACATTTACCCTTTGCATTACTAGTGTTTATAGGGCTGTCATCCACTAAAGACATTCTTAGTTGACTAATAGTCATAGGACTTCGACGACTAAGTGAGTAGCCTTTAGTTGATTTAATCGACGGATATGTGAAATTGTGTTTCCCACATGCAGTCATGCAGAAGGAACTCTTTAGTGCTGCTGACCAGAGATGTGCCGATCATGTTTCAGGAAACGGCTGAACTCATTCAGCAGCACAAAAAGAAAGCATTCAAAATGACTTATCGACGAACAAAGTATTGGTCAACTAAGATCACAGTGACCACTTAATTTAGCCTAATTAATTGACTGGTTCTACCGTTCTAATTGAGTAAGAGGGGGGCAGCCCAAACGTTACTATGACCCGTGATCAGCCTATATATTACATATATTATGCCAGTAGTGTAAATTAATTCTCACAGAGTACATGCTTGGACAGGTAATGGTCGGTTTAATCATAGAATATTAGGCCTACATGGAAGAACCAAAATGAGAACGATAATGAACATTTAAACCGTGTGTTGACTATGCATTTGAAGTCCCAGACAACCGAGTAGCAAAGCAAAATTCCAATTGGGTAATAATTTTCTCACATCCTAATACTCTATTTAACACGCTAATTTGGTCGCCGCCAAAATAGCTCTTGTGGATTCCAGTGGCAAAGCTACTAACGCCTTTCTAAAAGTTCCCATAGGAGTTGGTCTGAGAGGACTTTTTTTTTTACTAGCCTCAGTAGCCTGTGATTGTGCTATGCATTGTGCAGAGAGGAGGTAATGGGTGTGAAATTACAATATGCCATCTGCCTACAGCTGAGAACGGACATGATGTCAGTCACTCACACACTGCTCCTCAAAAACACAGAGGAAGGTACGGCTTTAGAACCAAGTTCACTATGTAATCCTAATGGGCCGCCTAATGCCATTTGATATGGACACAGCCTTGGTTGTGCTTGTTTGAGTGTATTGATTTGATTGAATGCCATTTCAATTAGGCCCATGCCTGTTCATCATACTGTTGAATTTTACCTCAAGTTTCAAAGGCAAAATGCAATGATTACCATATTTACCTACAAGATACTTTTAATCTGCTATCTGTTTTCACCTTATGGAAATATATGGCATACGAAAGAGTAGGGCTGACCTTCAAAGCTTTTTTTTGGCATTCGAAGCTTCGGGGCCAAGATTCGATTTTAATTCGAAGCTTCGAGATAAAAAAAAAAGAAGAAAATAATTATATATATATTTTATATATACAAAAAAAAAGTATGTTGTGGGACTTGTAGTCATCAAGTAGTCCACTTTGGTCAACTTTGTTGTTTTTAAATGTGCTCTATAAATAAAGTGGATTGGATTGGATTAATTAATTAAAGGGGACATGCATTGCTATTCCTTGCACTATTTGGGCAACTTTACACAATTCCTGTGAGTCTATGGAACACATCTGTAAGGTTTTTTTCAAAAAAATTCAATGTTTTATATTTCTAATCAAGTACTCAAAAGCATAATTTTTCTCCCTTTGGATTTCAGGCTGTTATTGGATGGGCTCTGCCCATAAGCGCTTTGAGTGACAGTCACCCACACAGTCTGCGACTGGCACAGAGAGAGATAGAGAGAGATTGAGGGGGATCGGAATACGGGCGTGTGCATGGGAGCATGCGCAAAGATATTTTGACAGTGATAAGCTAGTGCTCCCGACTGTGAGGGAGAGAGAGATAGTGAGGGAGAGAGAGCTAGAAAGAGAGAGAGAGGGACACACGGAGCATTTACACACAACCTGTGTAAATGCTCTGTATGTGTGTGAGAGAAGACCCATCCCTGCGGCGCACGCACACACATTTTTTACACACACTCCTGCGCGCGGTCGGTCCCGCACGGTCCCTCTCTCTCTATCTCTCTCTCTCTCCCTCTCGCTCGCTCGTTCTCTGCTGTCTGTCGGACTCGGCACTCTGTTTGAGGAAGTAATCCACTCGCTCTGTTGAGCAAATTGTGAGCGGTGACTACAACCACAGAGCCAATCAGATCACAATCAGCTCAATCAGTACCTTATTCACGTCAGCAATACCGTCAAATCAGAACGGCTTAGTTGAGTGAGGGAAGATCTCGTGAACTCGAGACTAGACTGATGAGTCAATATGATAATTAACGACACAGACTAGGGATGCCCCGATCACGTTTTTTGCCACCGATACCGATCACCGATCGTCGTGAGCCATATCGG
Organism: Notolepis coatsorum; assembly: GCF_963971535.1. Taxonomy (NCBI): domain Eukaryota; kingdom Metazoa; phylum Chordata; class Actinopteri; order Aulopiformes; family Paralepididae; genus Notolepis; species Notolepis coatsorum. The sequence continues at coordinate 126,791,730 of NC_140173.1, forward strand.
CCGATACCGATCCGATACCGATCGTTTTTGATTAATTTTCTTTTTTAATTATTTTATATAATTTTTTATTTTTTTTTATAAAATATATATATTATATAATTAGACTTGTACATGCCCTCAGCTCGAATACGCATCGAATGAGTGTTATAAAACATTGATATCAGGAGCTATCTGTGGCTACTGCTGGCCGGCTATATAATGTTGATACAGCGCCTCGGTGAACTATTTAGTTCAGTGGGACATTTCGTTTTGAACAGTGAGCTGGCGTCAGCTAACATGAGCTAGCTGAGGTATCATACACGTCTCTACTAGACTTGCTGGAGCGTTTGTTGATGTCAGGAGCTATCGGTAGCTGGCCGGCTAGATACCGTTCGGTTAGAGTTAGACAATGCCTCATCATGTATTGGACTGGAAGTGAATGGTTGACTGGGTCATTTTGTAACGGTAGCTAACGTTAGCTAAGGGAGATGCCGTCCTCCCGTCCCACTAGACTAGACCCGTGTTTACATGCGCGCGGGAGGGGCTGGAGGGAGGAGCAGACGCCGCACAGCTCCCGGTGTCTGAGACAGAACTCAGCGAGACGAGCGAGTGAGATCGGTTTTGACGATCCGCGAAAATAAAGCATTATCACCGATCACCGATCACATATTTATACTGATTATCAGCCGATAACGATTGGTGGCCGATCGATCGGGGCATCCCTAACACAGACCACATTGATATAATCCCCCATTGCTAGGAAACAATGCTAAACACTGGAAAAGGCCATTTATAAGGCATGGGACCTTTAAAGGAATAATAAGTCGGGAGCTGCGCTGCCTGGGTGGCTGTTCTCCGTTACACAGCCAACAACATTACATTTAGGGCTGCCGCGGTATTGATTTTTTCCTTACCGCACAAATTTGCGAAGCCATTCAAACCGCTGCGGTAACCGTAATAATTTTTTTTTTAAATGTAATGTAATTTAACTCATTCCGAGCCAACCACGAGTATAGTCGGGTTAACTCGCCATCGCTTTCGTGCCAATCACGAGTATAGTCGTGTTTTAATCGTTATTTCTTTTATTAGCGATATCCATTCATTTTCATCAATCCAACCTGATGTTATCGTTGGGAATGGGTCTGAGCTCGCAAAAGGGCAAATACCGCCGCCTATCGTCTCCCGGATGGTATTGCACATCATTGGATTGGCTGGGACTGTGCATAAAAAAATAAGTCCGGTCCAGGTTTTACTTCTCGGGCATGCAGCTGGATACTATTGCATTGAGTCCCCCCACTGGGAGCATCGTGGATCATTGTGTTTTGGACTATAACGTTGGATTAATGGACGCAATCGATATTTGGAATGGCGATCAGGAATTGGACTAATCTTTTTGCATGACATCAGATGTGAGGTAAGGCCTTTATATTATGAATCTTGGGCTAATCAGATGTTCCTATCACCGCCATCGGAGCGTGTGTGTGTGTGTGTGTGACGTAGTATGTTTCATCATGCATGCACGAAAGGGGGGGGGGGGGGAGCCGGCCCTGCATGCTTTGATCGCAGCCAACAGGACACGGCACACAGACACACACACACACGCTGCGATCACAGGAAAAAGAATTATCGGATCAACGCAAGATTGATAATATATAGTCCTTACCTTGTCTATGATGTACTGCAAAAAGAATAATCCAATTATCTGATCGCCATTCCAAATACTGGTCGCGGCCGCGTGTCCCACGTTATCCACCAAAGGAAATGAACGGGGGGGGGGGGGGGCCTCGTCGATGCATCGTTATAAGCGCTTGTCTTGCTGGAGTGCAGACAGAGTGCAACACAGTCCTACAGCACAGCAGGATGAATTATGAATGGAAATAGCGAATAAAAGAAATAACGATCATAATAACAAGTATACTCGTTGTTGGCGGCCAACAATTGGCGGGCTATACCGAGTTAACTCGTTCTTGGTGGCCATTGTGTTAATGTGTGACCTTATGATTATGTGTATTCTGTAGTAGTCATTCATACACACATGATTATGTCTATTCAAGTTTCAAGTTCAAGTTTCTTTAATAGTTGTCATACAGAAGTACAGAATACTTTTATACAAAATGCTTCTTACTGTTACGCTCCAGAGACTGTGCAAGACAAGATAAGTATGAAATAAAATAACATAGCATGTAAATTAGAAGTAAAAAAAATGAGGTCACAGTGTTCAGTATAGACATATGTACAATGTTCGATGCAGAATAGACGTAACTGAGTTACCATATAATATACAATACTATGCAGTGTACTAATATACAATACTATATAGTGTAAGGCAGAAATGGGATGAGGTGCAATTTAGGTACACTTTACAGTAGGTGTACAAGTAGTAGTGCAAATCCTTTATCAATAAATATAAAGTGTTTGTGTGATCTAAAGTGTGGAGAGTGGGTGCTGCAGTGTGTTGTTTGTTTAAGTGAGTGTGCGTGTGGGTGTGTGTGCTGTGTGCATTTGATGGTTGTTGCATAGTGTTTATTGTTCGTTTAGCAGCCTGATGGCCTGGGGATAGAAGCTTCTTCTGAGTAAATTCTGTAGCCTATTCATTCATACACATATGATTATGTGTATTCTGTAGCCTATTCATTCATACACTGGAAAATATGTTAAAGCTGTAATAATAATTTTCTGTAAACAAACCCTTAATTTCTCCCAAAACAAAAGCCTTGTGTCGTTTCTCCAAAGTGATAATTTTAAACACACAATCTTGTAAGTAACTAATAGATTTGCTGGGGATTTCTTTATTCTTTTTGTGTATGGACCTTGGACCACTAGATTTCAACTAGTGATGCACGATATATCGGCCGCCGATATAATATCGGCCGGTATGGCCGTTTTTTTTTACACATCGGTATCGGTCCGATATCAAGATAGGGCCGATATAATTTTAAATTTTTTTTAAAGTATGCGTTTTGGAAAATAGCTCTTTATTTGATTATCATAAAAAAGTGTTTTCTATACAGAGATATCGACATCGGTAAATATCGGTATCGGCCAGAACAGCAATATTAATATCGGTTATCGGTATCGGCCACAATTTTCACATCGGTGCAGCATCACTAATTTCAACTACAGTAAATACAACCTTCTCTCCGGCATTTCTTGGTAAATACTTCACCTACAAACATAATGCTTTTCTGACAGCAAAATATTGATGTAATCAAAAGATTAGCTGAGAAGAAAAACCTTTTTAAATGCATAGGTTTATAAAATAGGCAGAGCAATAAAATAAATGATGGAATAACAACTGGTGGCGCAGGGTTGATCAAGTAGGACACCATGACTCAACGAGACATTCTGATAGCAGGGTTGATCAAATAGGACACCATGACTCAATGAGACCTTCTGATAGCAGGATTGATCAAATACATGTAGGACACCACGAATCAATGAGACCTTCTGATAGCAGGGTTGATCAAGTAGGACACTGTGACTTAACGAGACCTTCTGATAGCAGGGTTGATCAAGTAGGACACCATGACTCAACGAGACCTTCTGATAGCAGAGTTGATCAAGTAGGACACCACGACTTAACGAGACCTTCTGATAGCAGGGTTGATCAAGTAGGACACCACGACTTAACGAGACCTTCTGATAGCAGGGTTGATCAAGTAGGACACCGTGACTCAACGAGACCTTCTGATAGCAGGGTTGATCAAGTAGGACACCATGACTCAACGAGATATTCTGATGGCAGGTGGTCATAAGATGTTCTGAAAATGTAGAAAATACTGTTAATTTTTATTTTTATTTAAAGGGGTTTGATTGATTGATTGATTGATTGATTGATTGATTGATTGATTGAACATTTTATTAACAGATTGCAGAATGGGTACAATACTGTACAGCTCAATACACACAATTGTTAAGGGGATGCAGACCAGAGAAAGACTTTTGTCTTGTTTACATCAGGGTCCCCCATTTTCAATTCATCATGACATACATGACATACAGGTAGACAGTACTGTTACATCTAGACATTTATGACATACCAGATCTACAAATATACAGTACTGTTTATGTGTACAAAAATATAAAAAAAATAGAGTACATTTGAGGGGGAAGAAACTACATTGGAGGAGGTTGGGTAGGTGGGGTGGGGGGGGGGGGGGGGGTAACTACATTGGAGGTGGTTGGGTGGGGGGGGGGGGGGGTTGGGTAGGCGGGGTGGGTAGGGGGGAAACTACATTTGAGGGGGTTGGGTTTGGACATTTACAGGGGCCAATTGCAGTCTCCCGTAGATGCTCTTTGACAGTGGTTTTGAAGGCGGGTGGGTAGTAGGGGTGGAACGGTTCACAAAATCAATGGTTCGGTTCGTATCACGGTTTTGGGGTCACGGTTTTCGGTTTAGTTCGATATGCGTTGTTTAAATTTTTTTTTAACATAATGTAACACTCCAACAATTTAAACATGCTTCGCATTTATTTGAAAGAACATTTTTTTTTACAGCAGTTTGCCTTAAATAATGTTTGGCACAAAAAGACCGAACTGACTGAAAAATATAGGCTACATTTGTCAAAGTATTAACTTAGTGCAAACAAACAAAATAATTAAACTTTTCTATTTTTGTGGCCACATTATAGACAAAGGCCATCAACATAAAGTATGCATATGCTGGGCGCCCAAGTGGTGAACCATGTAACGCGCTGCGTCGCGGCACGGCTGACCCGGGTTCGATTCCCGGACCCGCCGTCATTTGCCGAATGTCTTCCCCCCACTCTGTCTCCCGCTCTTCCTCTCTCTCTCTCTCTCTCTACTGGACTGCCCAGTAGAAAAAAGCGATAAACGCTAAAAAATAAATATTAAAAAAAAAAAAAGTATGCATATGCTCAACCAGCACTAGACTTTCCTTTCTTTAACACTTTGATCGCCAGGGTTAAATTCATAATTTACCATCCCTCGCCAGCCCTATTTAACATGGAGAAGTTCCCCTTCTTTGCAGGGCTATAACTTTTTAAATTGTATTGCTAAATTGACATTACTATGGCCCATTCAACGTCCTATATCTATTGTTCAGGGTGTAGCAACGTTATACGTTTTCATTCACATATTCATACTAAAATACGGTCTAAAGTATAAGTATGTTTTTATCGTTTTCTGCAGCTTTCTCCAGAACTTGATTTATAGCCCCAAATGCATTATATTGATGATGAAATACAGTTTGATAGGAATCTGTGCGAGCAGGGAGCGAAATAAACTTTTTGAGTCAACGGCCAGTGGCGGGTAGATGGGAAGAATCTACCCGCCAAGCATATTTCTTACCTGCCAACTTTTTTTTGATAAAAAAAAATTATTATTATTTTATATAATTTCTTTTTTTAATAAAAATATATATATTATATAATCATACTTGTGATTGTGTTATCTGCGAGACATCGCCACCTCGCTGTCTGCAAACAGCTCCACTGTCTGTGTGTATACTCGAGTGGCCTCCAGCTCCAGCAAGGATTCTCCGGCGCTGCAGCTGGACCCTAAACGCTACATTCAGCATGCAAAAGGATTCTCCTGAGCTACAGCTGGACCCTATTCATGCGATGTAAGCCAGGGACTCGAATACGCATGTTGTTGTTGTAGGACATTGATGTCAGGAGCTTTCTGTAGCTACTGCTGGATGGCGTTGGGACAACTACGACATTTCGTAGTGACTAGTGAGCTACCTAGCCAACGGAGGTATTATGCACTGGACTATTGCTGGAGCATTTGTTGATGTCGGGAGCTATCAGTAGCTAGCCGGCTGGATAACGTTACACAATGCCTCATGTATTAAACTAAGTGAATAGTTGACTGAGTCATTTTGTAACGGTAGCTAACGTTATCGCCACCACGCAACAAGTCAAAATGCTCGCTATCTGCAAACAGCTCCACTGTCTGTGTGTATACTCGAGTAGCCTCCAGCTCCAGCAAGGATTCTCCGGCGCTGCAGCTGGACCCTACTGGAGCTAACGTGTACTAGGTAGCTACCTATCCAACGGAGGTATTATGCACTACTAGACTTGCTGGAGCATTTGTTGATATCGGGAGCTATCAGTAGCTAGCCGGCTAGATAACGGACAATGCCTCAGTATTAAACTAAAAGTGAATAGTTGACTGGGACATTTTCTAACGGTAGCTAACGTTAGAGCAGTCAGCAGACTGCCCGGACACCGGCCCGACTCTAGCCTCTCTGTTTACATGGGGTTGGGAGGGGCTGGAGGAGGGAGGAGCAGCGCGTTGCATGTCTGTGTGCTTGAGACAGCGAGTGAGAACTCCGCTAAGAATTGGATCATGTTATTCGATCGGTTTTCACATGACTATTTCGTTGCCCGCCACATGGCGGACAGACCTCTCAGTCCCACCCGCCAAATGTAAAATCTGCCCGCAAATGGCGCTTGGCGGGCTTTAATTTCGCTCCCTGTGTGCGAGATAAAAAATGTCAACTGGACGTGCTTCTAGGAGTTACTAAGTATGATCTGATGTTGACCGGATGGGCGGGGGGTCGTCTATAATTCCGTGGCCAACGTTATATCATTCATCTAGTGTGGGTGATATGATCATTAGAGCAGTTAGTACCAAACACGTTGAAAAATAACGCTGGATCTTACCGTATCTTCCTCGCGCCGTTGGACGATGAGCGTGGAACTGAAATATTCCTATTATGGGATGTAGAAATATCCGATCCATTTCCAGGTTGTATAATAGTATATACGTCCAAATCATGTTGTTTATCGAGTTATTTGCAACCGATCGACGTCCAGTGTGTCAAGATGGAGTCCCGCTAACGATAGCGAGTGCCCGGACGAAATATGGGTGAGCACCACTTCATCCGCATCACTTCCTGTTTGGGCGAACCGCCGATCGGCCACCAGATGGCGCTCTTGAACCGTTGGAGAGTTGAGAGGGGCTCAACAGTACATATCATGTCTCCGGGGGAAAAATATGATTTCGATCACAGATTTTTGAAATATCGATATCAAAGACGCTGCCCAGCGTCTTCGGCAGAATAAGCATGGCGGGGAAAGACGCTGCCCAGCGTTTTCGGCGATTAAAGTGTTAAAATAAACACAAAAAAACAATGTCAACAATGTTTAAATTCCCTGATTGTCAGTTCTTAAATGGACAGATTCGTTTTCCGCTTGAAATTAAAGTGCAGTATTTGAAATACAATGATAGGAATATGCCAGGAAGATTTCTTATCAAAAGGAAAAGTGTCACTGTTACAGTATTTAAAATAAATAAATAAACAAACAAATTAGAAGGCCATGAATATAAAATACAGCATAAATCAAACTAACACACACACTGTACTGTTTCAAAACAACACTGCTCTGTTAATTCTATTTTTAAAATACGTACATTGTCTGTCTACATTTATTTAGACTAACATTATTTAAATATTGAGTGCAACACTAATTGTGAAACTGTTGGGGCCTAACAGCCCTGGGACCATGACGGAAATAAGGGTCTTACTCTTTCCTTTGGATCCTTGTGTGTTTTTAATCCATCAATAAAATAAAATAAAATCAACGTAATTCGGTGAGTTGGAACTGTCTATGGGTTGGGTTGGGGGGTCCGCACGGACAATTTAGCGTGTGGTACCTTCGGTCCTTCTCGACTCTAACGTTACAGGAGTTGAATCGAGTTGATAACATGCAGTGGAAAGGCGGCAATAGTCCCGGTTGGAGTTAGTAAACACAGTTGTATGTTAGCCTTCTTGGATGTTGAATAAACGCCTATCATTGTCTTTCAACACCCCGCCTCTCAGACTCCCATTTTCTCCTCTGCTAGCTAGTAGCTACGGTGAATGAATGAATGAATGAATGAAAACGTTATTTAACAGATTGCAGAATGGGTACAATACAGTACGGCTCAATACACATAATTGTTAATACTTTGAGTGCCAGCAGGGGGCGCCAGAATTAGCGCTTGAATGCCAGCCTTTTTAGACTGATTTTCTGATATATATATATATATATATTATGGCTATGTGTCTAATACGCCCGTCTCTTATCAATGACTTGCTTGCAGTCAACATGTACGAAACGGATTTCTTTTTCATCTGTACTTTTCCGTTTTATACCATTTTGAAAAACGCTCGTTTTTGGAAATTTCCAGAAAATAAAAAAGATTCTGTGATGAACGCCCTTTAGTGGAATACACAAAGCACGTTGTAATTTTTCGGCCTATTTATGAATCGTTTTCAAATAAACGCTAGATTATCGATAGTATATGTGTACTTATGCACGCTAGAGAAGCGGGCTGAAAAATCGATTATCTATTTCCTGGTCAACACACACACACACACACATACACATATAGGGGACACGTTGAGATATATGTGAAAAAAACTCTGATTACCCCAAGACTGGTCAAATTGATTCCTCACCTCACATCAGATGTTCTGCAAAAAGATTATTCCAATTCCTGAGCGCCATTCCAAATATCGATCGCGTTTATTGATCCAACGTTAGGTACTCGAAACACATATTCCATGCTGTTTTTTTTTTTTATTATTATCTTTTTCCCCCTCCATTTTCCTCCGATTTTCTCCCATCCCAATGTTAGTCGTATGCCAATTCCCAGTCCCTTCCTGGTCGCTGCGCACTTACCCCCCACAGTCAGATCATCTGGGAGAGAGGAGGCTACCACGTGCTTCCTCCGACACACGTCCAGCCAATCACCGCTTCTTTTCACCTGGCAGCGCGGATTCTCATTGAGAGGGCGTAGCGTGTGGGAGGATCACACTATCCCCCTCAGGTCCTATCCGCGCTTAGCAGGCGCCCCGACCGAACTGTAGGAGTCGCTGTTTACAACGACCCGGACCCACCCCGCCAGCTTCTCCCACCCTCTAATACAGCCAATTGTATTAGTGTGAACGGCCAGCCAAGCTGGTGACAACCCCGGAGCTGTGAGCCGGATTCGAACAGGCGAATCCGGCTCACAGCTCCGGGGTTGGTGACGAACGCAATCTCCGCTCGGCCACCTAACCGCCCTATTCCACGCTGTTCTGAGTGTCTACAATGAATGGGATCGGCTCGGGTTACATGCCTGATAAGTAAAATGTGGATTCCGGAGTTTTCTTTTCTCATCCATTTCCATTGAGTCCAATCCAATGGATGCATTACCATCCGGGGGACGATAGGGGCGGTATTTTCCCTGTTCGAGCTCAGAGCCAGTCCCAATGGTAACGTGAGGCTAGATTAGGGCTGGGCAATTAATCGAAAAAATATCGCGTTTTCGATTCATAGACCTATGCAATCTCATTTCTAAGTTATGACGTTTTTTTTATTATTCTTTTTTTTACTTTTTACTTTACTTTTTTAAATGATGACGATTCTGACTTGAGTTATTTTGTATGTTACAAGATACTTTTAAGTTTAAGTCAAGCACTTTCATATATGTTATGTTTAAGTTTACGTCAAGCACTTTCATATATTATGTTGTCTGTTTAAGAAAGAGTGCAATAAATGATTTGATTTAAAAAATAAGAATCGTGTGAGAGAATCGTGATCTCAATTCTTAGTAGGGGTGGGGGAAAAAATCGATACGTAGTAGTATCGCGATACTTTGCGTGGCGATACTGTATCGATACAGGGACGCCAAGTATCGATATTTAATTATTCATAAAAAAAAAATTGTATAAGGAAGTTGCATTGTTCATTTCAATACCTGTAATAGTACAGTAGTCCAATATGACTGTAATACAAACAGTTCAGTTTGTCAGGTACATGCAACACAGATTAGTGTCTGCTTGAGAAAATACCATGTTCTGCAATAAAAATTATTGAAGTGAGATGAACAGACTGAACTTTATTTGATTAGATAAAACATGTCGACAAAGTTTTACTTTGCAGTTGAAAAGGGTAATACATTTAATTTAAAAAAAAAAAAAAAAACATTGTAATATTAATATCGCAATACTCAGCGTATCGCGATATATTTAGTATTGCGATACTATCGTATCGTGACGCAAGTATCGCGATAGTATCGTATCGTGAGGTCTCTGGCGATTCCCACCCCTAATTCTTAGAGAGAAAAATCGTGATTCACATTTGAGCAAGAATCGCCCAGCCCTAGGCTAGATTGATGAAAAATGAATGGATATCGCTAATAAAAGCAATAACGATTAAAAAACTAGACTTCTCATCATTGGCTCTCAACGCATGGCATGAAATAACGAGTTTCTCGTGGCTGGCACTCAAAGTGTTAAGGGGATGCAGACCAGAGAAAGACGTTTGACTTGTTTACATCAGGGTCCCCCATTTTCAATTCATAGTGACATTTATGACATACACAACATGACATCATGACATTTATGGCATAGGGACATACATGACATACAGGTATATAGTACTGTTACATTTGTGACATATACGATACAAATATACAGTACTGTTACCCATAGATCCTAACAGAGAATATACATATGATGGGGAGGAGACTGTACATTAGGGGGGGGGGGGGGGGGGTTTGGGTTTGGACATTTACGGTGGCCAGTTTCGAATTGCAGCCTCCCGTAGGTGCTCTTTAAGAGCGGTTTTGAATGTGGGTATGGATTCACATATTTTTACGGCTGTGGGTAGGGCGTTCCACATTGTTGTGGCGTAATTGCGAAATGTGTTTAGTCCCTTGTTTGTGCCGAATCTGGGTTGCACATGATTTGTGGAACTCCCTCTGGTGTTGTGGGCGTGGTATTCACTGACCTTTGGGAAGTATTTCGACATGTACATGGGTACCTGTGTGGTGTAGTGGGCAGGGGTGAGGTGGGTTCTAGGAGTAAGGTCAAGTAGTAGTCTGACCAGTTTGTTTTGTGATGTTTGTAATCTTGTTTTTAGCGCCTTTGAGGTGCTTTGGTACCATGAGTTTCAAGTTTCTTTAATAGTTGTCATACAGAAGTACAGAATACTTTCATACAAAATGCTTCTTACTGTTACGCTCCAGAGACTGTGCTAGACAAGATAGTATCAAATAACATAGTATAGCATGTAATTTAGAAGAAGAAAATGAGGTCACAGTGTTCGGTATAGACATATGTACAATGTTCTGAGTTACCATATAATAAACAATACTATGCAGTGTACTAATGTACAGTACTATATAGTGCAAAGCAGAAATGGGATGAGGTACAATTTAGGTACAATTTACAGTAAGGTGTACGACTTGTAGTGCAATCCTTCATCAATAAATATAAAGTGTGGGGAGTGGGTGCTACAGTGTGTTTGTTTAAAGTGGGTGTGTGCTATAAGGTGTGTGGAGTGGGTGGGTGTAATCTATATGCATGCTCCTTCCTCCCTGCTTAAAAAGCTGGATTCTGCGTACCATACTGCCATACGTTTTGTAACAGGTGCAGGCTCTCGCACCCACCACTGCACTTTGTATCAGTCATTAGGATGGTCCTCTCTGTACCAAAGAAGACAATCACACATGTTGATTTTTATCCTTAAGTCATTGCTAGGTAAGCTGCCCTTATATATCTCCAGACTTCTGTCCTTTTATACTTGCTTTTTTAATACCAGACGAGCAGCAAATGGGATGCTGTTAAATGTTCCTTTGATGCAGTCAGAGCTTGGTAAAGCTGCATTCTCCCACTATGCTCCCTTTTTATGGAATACGCTGCAAGTGAAACTTTGTCTACAGGCACTTCCTACTGTGAATGCTTTTAAAGGTATGCTACGATTAGCCCTTTATGAAACATGTAACTGTTTTACCTGATGCTATTGTTGATGTGATTATGCTCCTTGCCACTGCACAAATGACCCTCTGTATTTATATTTGAATTGTATGTTTTTTGTTTAATGCCCTGTTTTATGTTGAAACGTGTTGTGTGCTGTGTTGGTCAGGACTCCCTGGAAGAAGAGATCTTGTATCTCAATGGGACATTCCTGGATAAATAAAGGATAAATAAAAAAATATGTACAATGTTCTGAGTTACCATATAATATACAATACTATGCAGTGTACTAATGTACAGTACTATATAGTGCAAAGCAGAAATGGGATGAGGTACAATTTAGGTACAATTTACAGTAAGGTGTACGAGTTGTAGTGCAATCCTTCATCAATAAATATAAAGTGTGGGGAGTGGGTGCTACAGTGTGTTTGTTTAAAGTGGGTGTGTGCTATAAGGTGTGTGGAGTGGGTGCTACAGTGTGTCTGTTTAAAGTGAGTGTGTGCGTGTGGATGTGTGTGCTATGTGCGTTTGGTGGTTGTTGTTGTGTAGTGTTCATTGTTCGTTTAGCAGTCTGATGGCCTGGGGATAGAAGCTTCTTCTGAGTCTTTCTGTGCTCGCCTTGAGACTCCGGTATCGCTTGCCTGACCGCAGCAGTTCAAAGAGGCAGTTGTTCGGGTGACTGGAGTCTTTAATGATTCTCTTAGCCTTGCCCTTGCAACGCTTGTTGTAAATGTTCTGGAGGGTGGGGAGCCCCCCTCCAATTGTGCGTTCGGCTGAACGTGTCACTCTTTGTAGTCTGCTTCGGTCTTGTGCAGTGCTATTCCCAAACCAGGAGGTGATGTTGCCAGTCAAGATGCTCTCTATTGTACATGAGTAGAAGTTCTTAAGGATCTTCTGACTGACTTGGAACTTCCTTAGGCGCCTGAGGAAGTAGAGGCGTTGTCGTGCCTTCTTCACAACACTGTCAATGTGTGTGGTCCATGTCAAGTCCTCGGATATGT
>NC_140173.1:126809404-126926904 GCF_963971535.1 Notolepis coatsorum
GTCTCGTCCGCTTTGTTCTGAACCCCGCGATGACTCCAGAGGCCGACAGACTTTGACCTGCTCGCGGAACGTTTGGCCATGTACTCCTGTGTTGCTTTGTTTTGTATGCGCTTGAATTACATCATTGCCCAGGTGTTGAATGACTGATATATATGGCTAATTGCACAGCGATTACGTAAGCCTGTTACTTCTGTATTAAGCCATTCGTGGCTAATGCGTTACAAGATTGAAACCACTTCAAAAGCTGAATATAAATGGCGTTGTATCATTTGATCCCGACCTTCATCTCCTTGTGTTCCGTGCCGGTGATTTACAGGTAGAAACGTCTGCCTTCACATTTGAAAGCTTGAAACCCACCCACTAAAGTGTTTGGAGTGTTTTAAGAGCCTCTTTCCTGGTATAAATGCTGGCAGGGCTCCAACCAGGGAACCTGGCAGGGCTCCATGGAGACGAGTGACTCCTAACTGCACTGTTGAGTGAGAGACGCTACTTCCAACAGAGTAAACTGAACTGCAGACATCGGGTCCATCACTGCCACAGAGCCGGAGTCAGAGTGCACGCACGCATTGGCACACAAACGCAGGCAGGCAGGCAGGCAGACAGGCAGGCAGCTCTGTTTGGTTTGGTTGGTGACAGTAGTCTATACAGCTACTCATTATGTTCTGTGGTTTTCTTTTTTCTTCTAGCGGGCTGTGACTATTTGTCTTCCCAACTCGACTCTTATCTTGCCAGCCATAATAAACTCTGCAACGTTTATGATAGTTGAAAAAAAAACGATTAAACCTTTGTGTGTTGACGTTATGCTTCCTCTCGTGAAATGCACTCATTGCACTATCCAGCATCATGGAGCTATTCTAGCAAGCCTCTGGAGCCCTGAATCATTCAGGAGTCACTACACTGTGCAACATCATGGAGCTATTCCAGCAGGCCTCATGAATCAGGACTACACTGTCCAGCATCATGGAGCTATTCTAGCAAGCCTCTGGAGCCCAGAATCAGGACTACACTGTCCAGCATCATGGAGCTATTTCAGCAAGCCTCTGGAGCCCAGAATCAGGACTACACTGTCCAGCATCATGGAGCTATTCTAGCAAGCCTCTGGAGCCCAGAATCAGGACTACACTGTCCAGCATCATGGAGCTATTTCAGCAGGCGTCTGGAGCCCAGAATCAGGACTACACTGGGGGGATAATGTGGCGATAATGAGATTGTGAAGCTTATTTGAGTGTTCCTTCAACCAGGTTACACCACTTGCTTTGTTTGGTTGACTTGTTGCCTACTGCGCCTATCTTACAGTGACCATATGTTCAACCCCCCCGAACCAGGACCCTTAAAAGTGTACCGCACTTTTTTTTTATATATATATATATTTTTTTTTATTATTTTTTAAACAGACATATAAACAAACATGACAACACACGATAAGATATACAAGCATTAATTCACAGTGCATATCCAATGAAATTACCATTTAGTCAAATGTCTTATACAGGATATACCCCTAATACCTGTTATCTAAAAACCTACATACATATGCTCCAGCTCGAACCCCCCCCTCCCGGACCCCCCATTGGATAATCCAACCATTATAACTTGTTCCTAACCAGACACTACCATTATATGCTAGCTTTTATTCTCTCCACCACTTCTAACCACAATGTCATTTTAGATTCATTGAGACCCAAAATTCTTGCTGTAGATATTTCTTGATAAATCACATCGAGATATGTAAGAGTCCAGACCTTCCGGCACATTTTTTCCGGTTGAAACCATTGTGATGCTATCAGCTTTTTAGCCACTGTGATACCGGATAAGTGTACCGCACTTTCATACACGCACACATGTTAGTGCTTACCTTGACACTCAGCCCCTCAGTTAGTTTGAAGTACTGGATAACTATTGGAATGAGCTTCACCGCCTTGTGGTTTGAAGCATCGACAGCAACAGAGACCAGGTCGATATCCATAGTGTCTTCCTTCAGGAACTCCATAGCGTGAGGGGCAATAAGGTTGCTCACAATTGCCTTGGCTTTGGTGTGAGCACATGCTCAATGTTGAAATGTCAAAGAAGACTAGCTGTGCGGTTCATGGATGGAAAGCTCTGGTTGTGTTTCACCAGATGGTAGGCGAAGGTCCCCTCCTGAGATGCCCGTTTCAGTTGGCTGTTGCCGGCATTTGCCTCGCTGAATGAAGTAGGTCGCAACAGTGCTACTTCCTGCTTGTAGCCACCGCAAGCGCATGCCCAAACACTGGTGGAGTGTTGTGATGAATAGGCTATAGATATATTAATTGCAGACACCTACTGTATTTTTACCAAGGCGGCCAGGGAATCGACCCAGGCGGCCACCTCAGAATTCTCTCTATGTAAGAAAAACCCTGATAGTGTCATCGTTGCGAGGCACTTTGTGTGCTCCTCTGAATGAGCAACCTATCTCAAGGATAAGCACTTCCCTGTCATCTACACACACACACACACACACACACACACACACACACACACACACACACACACACACACACACACACACACACACACACACACACACACACACACACACACACACACACACACCTACACACACCTACACACACACACACACACACACTAACATGTCAAACATCTTTACTCACACACACACACACATACTCTGACATGTTAAAGCATCACCATGCAGAAGGATTGTAAATATACAGAACACACAGCTTTGGGAATGGTAGGAGTGTGGAAGGACTGATACGGTTTATGTTTGTTTATATGGTTTATTCCCATGTCTCTAACCCCCTCTCTCTCTTTTCATCTATCTATCTTTATCTATCCGGGAAGATTTGTCCGGGAAGATTTATATGTCCCGGACAAATGAGATATATTTTTATCTCAAATATTATCTGTGTCTATTGAGCTTATTGCAATAACGTTATAACCGATACTTAAAAGTCACAGTTACCATTTGTAATCATTAATGTTACATTACTGTCATTTGCAGCAGCTCTTTCCACTCATGGAACGGCAGATATCTTGAGAAAAAAAGTATTTTGATCCATGTAGCACAACAGCTAACCACAACATAAGCGTGTCAGTCCGTATCAATAGTTTATGAACTTTGTTGACACAATTTGGAAATGTACAAACACAAACCATTGTTTTTATCTTTTAGATAATGCTACGGTAGCTGTATTCAAACACAACAAACATTACTCCAGTCTTTATTGGTTTTCCTGGTTCACACACACACATCTCATGAATCCAGCTGCATTGCAAGGTAAACACACACGCCTTAAGGGATCAGAGCGAGACTAGATTTCTGTTTCCAAAACAAGCACTTTTAGTGTGTACATTACTTGCTAACCAAATAAAAACAAGAGGGAATTATTTTCACGCGACATTGTGACCGGAGAGATTTAAATATGTCTCACTTCAACAGATTGTGGTTGTAAAAAAAAAGAAACGCTAATTACCGGCTAACGGAAACCCTGACACATATAAGGCAAACATCTTCACACAGCACGCAGTGATCATTACTTGTTGCCGTATGAAACACAGCCTCTCCCTGCCTTTCATCTTCTCTTAACACATTGAGTGCCAGCCACGAGAAATCTCGTTATTTCATGCCATGCGTTGAGTGCCAACGACGAGAAATCTAGTTTTTAATCGTTATTTTTTTTATTAGCGATTCCCATAAATCTTTCATCAATCTAGCCTCACGTTACCATTGGGACTCGCTTTGAGCTCGAACAGGGAAAATACCGCCCCTATCGTCTCTCCGGATGGTATTGCACCCATTGGATTGGACTGAATGAAATGGATGGGAAAAAAAGACTCCGGAATCCACATTTTACTTATCAGGCATGTAACCGGAGACGATCCCATTCATTGCCCACCAGTGTTAATTTTGGCGGCTATTTTCATTTTAGTTTTAGTCTTAGTCATGTGTCAAGTGCTCCTTTTTCGTTTTCATCATATTTAGTCATCTTCATTTATTTTTCGTTTAGTCAGTTTTAGTCAACTAAATGTCTGAGCATTTTAGTCTTAGTCAGTTTTTGTCTCAATTTTGTCTTTTTTGTTTTAGTCTAGATTTAGTCGATGAAAACGGATGAAGTTTTTGTCTATTTTTAGTTAACGGAAAAAAACTTGTCAGAAATAGTCAACATGGAACATTTTCTGATTTAAATTGTGTATTTATTTTTTAACCTAGGGGAATCTGAGTCGGTGGCACAAGTGTTACACAGGAAGTATATATGTTGGTGTAGACATGGTCCAATGTATTGTTGCTCCTACAGTATATGTTGGTCATGGTCCAATGTATTGTTGCTCCTACAGTATATGTTGGTGTAGACATGGTCCAATGTATGCATCAAAGAGAGCATTACGGATGTGGTGACGTTGTTTCTGACCAGAGAGACGACGCTGAACTCTGTCTGTCTTCTGTTTGCTGTGTCTTTCCTTTCTCTCTGCCATGTCTGTCCTCTCTCTGCTGTGTCTGTCCTCTCTGTCATGTCTGTCCTCTCTCTCTCTGCTGTGTCTGGCAGCGGTTTATTCTATAACAGGATACTGTAAACTAAGTAAACAGAACACACAGTAGTACTAGTAGTAGTAGTACACACTGATTGCAATCTGCTTGCATAAAAACATTATATTAAAATCACATTCTGAGGTCAGTGTTAAAGTGCCACATGGAAGAGGTCTGGTTAGTGGTTAGAGTTAGAGGTGGTCTAGGTCTGGTTAGGGTAACTTAGGGGTAGTTAAGCATTCATTATAATTTATTATTATTATTTAGATAGATGGATGTAAAGGGCTAGACCAACTCTTAACCCCTATCCGGACCTAGATCACCTCTAAGTCACAACCCTAACTTAGGGGTTAAAGTTAGAGGTGGTCTAGGTCTGGTTAGGGGTTAGAGTTAGAGGTGGTCTATGTCTGGTTATACTGATCCGATACCAGTGCATACAACAACAACAACAACAAATTATATTTTATAAATTATAAAACTTTTTTCTCTTTTATTTTTTACAGCTACTGTTTTATATATACTGTTTTTTAGTAATAACTAGAAAGTAATGGTATTAGGGCGGTCAGGTGGCGTAGCGGAGATTGCGTTCGTCACCAACACCGGAGACGCTGGATTCGCCTGTTCGAATCCAGCTCACATCTCCGGCGTTGTCACCAGCTTGGCTGGCCGTTCACACTAATACAATGGACCTATCTCAAACCCTGCCCTCTTTTCTTGATCCTCCAATCACAGCTGTCGCTTACCTCGGACTTCCTCGTACAAACAAAGTTTGTCCGAGGTAAGCGACAGCTGTGATTGGAGGATCAAGAAAAGGGGCGGGTGGGAAAGCTGGCGGGGTGGGTCCGGGTCGTTGTAAACAGCGACTCCTACAGTTCGGTCGGGGCGCCTGCTCAGCGCGGATAGGATCTAAGGGGGGTAGTGTGATCCTTCTACACGTTACACCCTCTCAGTGAAAGTCCGCGCTGCCAGGTGAAAAGAAGCGGTTGATTGGCTAGACGTGTGTCGGAGGAAGCACGTGATAGCCTCCACTCTCCCAGACCGACTGTGGGGGGTAAGTGCGCAGCAACCAGGAAGGGGATTGGGAATTGGCATAACGACTAACATTGGGATGGGAGAAAATCGAAGGAAAAAGGAGGGGGAAAAAGATAAAAAAAAAAAAAAAAAGGTAATGGTATTTATTCAACAACAGGTGATTGTATAGATTAGTATTAGTATCATTAATTGACAACTAAGCTCAATGAGTTCACCTACGGAATGGTTGTTGGTACATTGGTTCCGCACGGACATTATACGTTGTTGTGCACTTCCTATGCAGGCTGCGTGAACACTTTAGGCAACCAACATGCGCTTCCGCGTTTCTCTGATTGGCCGAGCGCCTTCCGCGTTTCTCTGATTGGCCGAGCGCCCTCCCCCTTAAGCTCCAGGAGAGAGGAGAGAGGCTGAAAACCCGCAGTTCTTGCCCGACTGATGGGAGCCGAATCCCGGATCCGATTTTCTGATGAATACCCCCAAAACATGGAGGTCCCGAACGCATGGAAGTATTGATTGCGCCGTAACGTATCATTAAAAAAATATACCGTTAACTGGAATATGTTGTGCCTTTACACATATGTTGGATTATGTAATTGGTTTGTCATGACAAACTAATAAAAAATCGCGATTTCCGTTCATTGTAAACAATGATGAATGTAGTCACTGTGTGTTGTTGTAGCCACAGGGTAAATCGCGATTTTTTATCATTTGGCACTAAAAGCTAAACATTGTCACCGGTATGGCTGTCTGCATTATGTCATTAATTGTGTGCGAGAGGTCAATCAGTGACCACGTTAGCGTGAGCTAGGTTAGCCACTAGCTAACGCGAGCTAGATGGAAATACAAACATTGTAACGTTACTGGTGAATAAGTGATTTACCTTGGAATACTCCTTTGCCAACTTGCTGTACTTTGCTTGCAGGTCTGCAGCTGGAGGTAACGTTCAGCTAAAACTAGCTTTTCAAATAGCTCCAGCTAATGCTAATAACGGAGCTCCCCGTCACACTGCTCTAGTCGATGGCATTAAGAAAAGTTATAATTATTTTGTCTCGTCTTGTTTTAGTCAACAATATCAACATACATAAAGATAAATTTCGTCCTGGTTTTTGTAAATTACATTTTCGTGTCCTCAGTTGTGGTCAACGATATTTAATAAACAATTTAGTCTCGTTAGCGTGACATGGTCTTCAATAACGTGACGTCATGTCTCGTTGTCGTCATGAAAAAAACCTTCGCTGACGAATATCTTTTGTCATCAATTTAGTCAACAAAATTAACACTGTTGCCCACCCTCAGAACAGCGTGGAATATGTGTTTCCAGTACCCAGCGTTGGATCAATAAACGAGATTGATATTTGGAATGGCGATCAGGAATTGGAATAATCTTTTTGGAGAACATCTGATCTGTGGATATTTTTTATCTCATCTCCAAATAATTTGGCCCACTTGCATTATAAAACAATTAAAGTAAACAATGATTTGAGTCTATATTTGCGGTAGAAATACTGTGTCCGCTCCCCAGTCTCCAACCAGGTATTTCCTATTCATTTCAGCCTTTCCCAGGTGAAAGCAGTTCCCCTAATAAGGATCCTACCTGGCTCTGTAATAAGTAACAATAAATCCAATCAAGTATTTTGGCACAACACCCAATGAGTTAATAAAATAAATATATATATAAAAAAATATATAATAATAAAATAAAAATAATTATAAAAAGTGCGGTACCAGACATTGCGCTCGTCACCAACGCAAGAGACACCGGGTTCGAATCCGGCTGTGGCCGGCCGTCATGCTAACTCAATTGGCAGAGTCAGCGGGTGGAAGTCGATGGGTGGTAAACGTTGTGGACAGCGACTCCTACAGCTCGGTTGGGGGACGCCTGCACAGCAGAGACAGGAAATGGCGGGGGTAGTGTGAGCCTCCCACACGTTACACCTCACCAATGAGAGTCCGCGCTGGCAGGTGAAAAGATGTGACAGGCTGCCTCCTCGTGTATCGGAGGAGACATGTGATGCAAGGCTTCTATCCTCCCTACAACTGGCCTGTGGGGGGCATATGCGAGCAATGTTCAAGACAGGGGAGGGGAGAATTGGCACAGCGAAAAATTGGGATGGGAGAAAAAATGTTAAAAGGGGAGAAAAAGTGGATAAAAGTGCGGTACCACCGCATCCCGCGGTGATGAGCCACACACAAAACACGTGAGAAAATGTCTTACCGCGACAGCCCTACATATATGTTACCAATATCTCGCAGGTTGATAAGCCACCTTTTGCAGGCCCATACTGTAGCTAGTGTGAAGACTTGGTGTCATGAAACTAGAGATCTTGAAGAATCCATAGATATCAGCCATGTCATGCTAGCTCACCTGCAAACGGGTTAGAGATGCACCGATGTGATACTCTTTATCGTTATCGGGCGACACCAGCCAAATCGTATGGATCGGTATGATTGCTGTGATGGTTGATTGTATGCGTAGCGTAATGTTCATCACATTAGGCTGTAGGGCTGTCAGTTTTTCCCCAAACCTAGTTTGAACAATTCCAAAGTAAATGTGAATTTGTTCGAAATAATTTTAGCTTTTATGTAAATAAAGATCAGGCACTCACAATTAAAAAAAAATTTACAGTCAATGTAACTCACTCATTTCTGGCGTCACGATGATAAGATGACAGACATCCTATCCTTTGTTCGTAACGGTGGACATAGCTCCTGTAGACAGTTTTGTGGCCATATGGTTTTATCAGTTTGGCTGTACTCGGATCAGATTCAGTGCACAGTACCCACCTCCGTCAGTCAGTCAAGCAGCGAGGCAGAGACATGCTACGAGCACGCACAACAAACTAAATACAAAAAAATTACACAATTATCACACAGTCGCACAAATTCTGGCCTCGTTGGCCTCATCAATTCCTACTCCACCTTTCCCTCTGTTCAAGTCTCAATGCGTACGTCAACCTTTCCATCACATAGATCTCATTGATCATCACTTCCATCCACTCTCCCTCCGTCAGTACCATCTGACTCATCCACTTCCAGTGGTGGAAGAAGTAAAAGTAGAAATCATTTCCATGAATTCTGTGCTCTGGTGTCAAATTTAGATGATTCACTTTTTCCAACTGTAAAGCCTCTGCAGACTCGCTGTTTTAGGCTGTGATCACATTGGACACCTTTTTCTTGCTCAAACGCGAGGCGCGGCAGAGAATCTAAAGTGCACAGGGAGCAACAAGCGATACCACTGATTACCGTTGCTACCTCAGCTAACATTACATAAATTACATACGTTACGCAGGGTTCGCACAAGGTCCTTGAAGTGCTTGATTTTTTAAAACAATATCAGAAATTGTAGTGATGCACCGATGTGAAAATTGTGGCCGATACCGATAACCGATATTAATATTGCTGTTCTGGCCGATACAGATATTTACAGATGTCAATATCTCTGTATAGAAAACACTTTTTTATGATAATCAAATAAAGAGCTATTTTCCAAAAAAGATTTTTTTTTTTTTACTTTTGTAACTTATTTTCAGAAATGACTGATATTTTGAAACTATTTAAGGCCAAAACATGTAAAAAGAAAAAAAAATGTAAAAATTATCTCTGCCCTATCTTGATATCGGACCGATACCGATGTGTAAAAAAAACTGCCATATCGGCTGATATTATATCGGTGGCCGATATATCGTGCATCACTAAGAAATTGGTTTTAAGCCATAAATATTGGATCCGATTTTATTTCTATAAAAAAACGCATTTAAAAGTGAATTGTATCCTTTTAAATGCCCTTGAAAAATAGTGCTTGGAAAAGTACTTAAGTCCTTGAATTTAATTTAGCAATGTCTGTGGGAACCCTGATTACTACTCACAGCCCTCCAGGCGTTGCTGTTCATATCTTGGTCCTGGTAAGACCTGGTCATACAAACAAGGTTTGTCAGAAACTGCCAAAATGAGCTTCTCCTCCATTATCGATTGGTTTGTGTTGCTTTTGTGCTTTTTGTGTTTGTGTTCTCTTCTGATACCTCCGATTTATATTCCCTCCCCTCAGTGATTTGATTGGTCTGTTGACAAGAAGGTGACATTGACATCGGTGCACTCCGTGGCTAAAGTTGAAGCTTTTTCAACTGAGGGCACCCAAAAAAGTGTCTCTTCAAAAACGCGAGGCATGTAGTTTGGAGGAGACGTGCGCCTGTCATGACAAAACCATTGAAAACCATAGAAAAAAGGCACAGATGCGTTCAAAAATGTGATCACAGCCTTATGCTCTGTTCGCGCTTCAGCATGTAGCCTAGTATAGCCTAGCCTGTGATAACTAGAGGCAGAGCAGGCTAGCTAGCGTTACTGATAGTGTGTAAACGATGCCAGTTACTTCCAAGGGTTTGACTGTTGTTGATTGAATTGCCAATGCTTTAGAAAATTTTACTGATATTGAGACTAGCAGGGTGATATTTAAGACCACCCCAATTCCTTATCCATCATGGAGTTCAGATAGCATTAAAGGGGCACTTCACCAAAAAACAATGCTGATTTATTTTGCACATGATGTCACACACATCCAAAAATGAATCAAATTTGCACACATTCAGACAGTTATTGAGAGTAAATATGACCACCAGGGATGTCATCGTCATTGAATCTTCATGTTGTGTTAATTACAGCTCCATGAAATTATCAACGTAATTTCATGGTGCTGTAATTAACACAAAACAAGGATGACATCACTGGTGGAGCTTTTGGGTGTGTGTATATTATGTGCAAAATAAATCAGCATTGTTTTTTGGTAAAAGAAAGGAAGTCTCAAAGTAATTCTTGCCAAAACAGCCAAAAGGGTAAGTTCGTCATGTTTACCTAGAGGTCACTGTTTCATGGCAATACAGTTCAGACCTTTAACTGGAAACATTGTGTTCATGCTACTGTCACAAACAAAGTGCCATAGTCAAAGTTGAGTGTTGCTACAACCTGAGCCTAGGAGTGGAGAAAGCAGACAGAGAGGGGTTAGACAGGGGAAACATATATACCGTGAGTGTGCAGGCAGCTCTCTGCACTGCACAGGTGAGGGTAATTGGGTTAACAACCTACCCACTCTACCATGCTCTCTGAGTCAGTAGACTCCCCATTTGCAGGTAGAGTGGGGGTCGTCACACCCTCCCCCTAAAGAAAAGGGTTCTACCCTATTAACAAAATACAATTTTATTTACAGAATCCATACCTAACAAAGTATCTCCAGGAAGGGCAATTGTTCCCCAAAATGAATTCACATCAAAATCAACATTTGTTTGACCCCTTCACTTATTCCCCTGGTATATATACAAATAAACAACATCAATATCACAAACAAAGCCACACAATTTTAAACACAATTCATCTCCAACACCCCTGCTGACCGGTCACCCTTTCCCCTCACCCTCCTGCCTCCGCTCTCAGCAACCGTGGATCCTAGGAAGCAATTTAAGAGCGCAAGAGACAGAAGGGATTGGGGAACAAACGAGACGAGAAGAACAGAGAATGTTAAAGGATGATCTGCATTTAAAAACAATGGAGTCAACCCTATCAGTTCACTCTATCATTTAAACTTAAATGGTCAACCATGCCCAGACCAATGTCAGTAGGCGCTGAAAAGTTGCGGGCAGAACATAAAATAGCTCAGCACCATGATCATAAAGAGATTTTATCTTCTTTTTTCTTCTTTCCTTTTCTGGTTCTCTTTTTCTTTTTCTTCCTTTTTTTCTCTGACTTGCTCAATTCTCTTTCTGAACAGTCTCTTTCTGAGCAGTCATGGGATCACAAACTTTTTGACCAAACCTCAGGTCATTAGGGCTAAATCCTGTGATCTCCTGGGCTACCTCGCTGGAAGCCAATAGGAGCAATGGCAGTCCCTCCTCAGGAACGGCCACTGGAGAAGTGGAACAGAGAGAAACATGAATGCATTCCCCATTATTCCCCCTCCCCCCTTTCGATGGGCAAAAGTTGGTGGGCTTTAAGAGGTTCACATGTCATTGCTTTTTTGTCAACAACACTTGTCCCATTATTTTTTCCAAACGGCACGGCTGTATCCAACAGCTCTCCCAAAGCCGGATCAATTACCTCCTTTTCAACTAATTCAGTCTGTGAGATGGACTGAAATGGGTCAGGCAGAACCAAACTAATACAAACAGTGTCAACATCTGTGCCCTGGGTAGCCCCCTGCGCATCACACGTTGCTGTCATTGCCTGTGTCACTGCACAGGCTGGATGCTGAATGACAACATCTGATATGTCGTCTAACATAGGACTAGGAGAGTCTTGGGTGACTACATTTGGGAGAGGCCCCTTGGTCCACACCCGCACCCGGCAAGATCGTTACCCAGGATGATGTCCACACCATCAACAGGCAACTCAGCGCGCACACCTATTTCAGCTATTTGCACATCACCACTTCCCAAACCTGAAATGAGAGAAATGTTATGTACAGGAACAGGGAACACAGACAACCTTGGACGAGGAGAAAAAAAAAGTCTAGCTCCCTATTCTGCTGATCTAATCTGGCAAGCTCAGACTTTAGCTTAATTTCCTCCAAAGCCAACTCTTGTCTGTGCTTTGCCTCTTCTAAAGCCAACTCTTGTCTCTGCAAAGCCAACTCTTGTCTCTGCCAAGCCAACTCTCATCTCAGAAGATCTCTCTGTTGCTCAAAACTGAGTGCCATAGTAGGGCTGGGCGATATGGCCTAAATATGATATCACAATATTTTCTGACCTTTCGGCGATACACGATACGCATCACAATGTTTTTCTTTTTTTCCCCAAACAATTCATTATGAGGCTTACCAAGACAGTATTTGAGTTTGCAAGCTAACATTAAAGACAAAATAAAATACCCATGCATTTAGCATTTTTATATTATATATTAGATTTAGATTATTGGATTATTAGATTATATATTGCATATATTTAGCAATGAGATATTATATGATTTAGATATGAAATATGATGAATTGAAAATGGGGGACCCTGATGTAAACAAGACGAAAGTCTTTCTCTGGTCTGCATCCTCCAGTCCACTGTTGTTGTATTGAGCTGTACTGTATTGTACCCATGCTGCAATCTGTTAATAACGTTTTCATTCATTCAGACGGCAAACAGAATCATTTTGATTGACAGTCGAGTCTGCCAATTACGTCACACCGCTTGCACCCGCCCTGCTGTTCTTAGCACCAATCGGCAAGCGCGTATTAATTTTTTACTTCCGCCATTGGAGAGCTCAATGACAACAACAATGGTAGCGGTAGCTCCCTGCGGCCGACGTTTAGATTTTAGCTCCGCAGGATGACTAAACGACTGGAGGCATAATGATTTTACTGCAACGGATGTTATAATAAAAGCCTTTCCATACATCTGTCTGATTGAAAACTTTATTAACAGACCGCAGAATGGGCACAACTGAGTCAGCACAGGCTGAGATATGAATGACTAATGCTTGCTATATCTAGGTCAACCTCGGACGTTGCTATGTAAATACGCTGATGTTATTGAACGTGTAACTATATAACGTTAATGCCACAAAACGAATGCCTTTGTTATCATAAGTAGTAACTTTGATGCAGTAGTGTGTGTGTGGGGCGGCGCTGTTCAAAAGTTTCAAAGTTTCAATTTCAATTCAGTGTATCGTTAATGAACTGTACCCGATATTTATATAATATCGTCATATCGCCCAGCCCTATGCCATAGTGCACTATTGGCCACAAACAAACAAAACGTATGTTGGGACAATGAAGTGTGAATACCAAGAAATCAAATGAATGATGATCAAATGAATGAATGATCAAATGAAACCTCCCCCACCCTGACTAACAACAGAGCCTAACTAACTACCTAACTACCTCAAACCCTAATCTTCGTGCTACTACATGCAGCCCCCCTATTGGGGACCTGCCATCTTTGCCTAACTGGGGATTAATGGTTCCCAAAACACACAGACTGTATTGACAGAAAGTGTCAATAAGGTATAAAACTTCAAAGCCTCAACACAAGCAATAACAAACTAACCAAACAAATGAACAAATCTCTTGACAAGAAATTTGCACAAAAACAAACTGCTACTTTCCCCAAATCCCAAACAATCAAACACCCCAAGAACAAAGACCAAATCACATGTTACACTCCCCAACACTGGCATCAAAATAATTAGGTTACAAACTAATGTTAGCCAACAGGCTACAAACACTAGCTCTAAACCCTCAGGTCACAGACACTAGTACAACAAATTAACCTAATTATGTTTCCAAATTAGCCCTTCTATACTCAGACAGAGCCCAAACAAATGATCCCAACAGGAACTCCAATACAAATGCCAGTCAAATTCCAAATTCTAAATGCTAGCCAAATTACCAAGCAAAATGTAACCACACTAGGTCAAATTACAAACAGCCAATTTCCAAATTTCTACAAAAGGTCCTACAAATGGCACAAACAAAGTGCCATAGTCAAAGTTGAGTGTTGCTACAACCTGAGCCTAGGAGTGGAGAAAGCAGACATAGCCCTTTTAGACCGCCCGGGCTCCGGTTCAAGCTCCAGCTCCGTTCTGAACCCTCTGAACCTTGGTGCTCTCTGGCGAACCAGCCCGCGTTTACACCCATTTAAGCAGAACCAACATTCCACCGTCTCCGTCATCAACGGGGGCGTTACTCAGGCGGAGCTCAAAATTATGCGTGGAGAAAGGTTTAGCGAGCCTCAACGCGCGAGCGCACACACAAAAGCACACACGCACACTGTATACATTTGAAATTAATCGTTCCAGCAAAGTAGGCTTCTATTATTCGAATTACTTGTTTTAATGGGTATCATAGTAGTAAGTCCTACTGTAGAACATGACATATTAGCATGACATCTGATTTATTAATGTCAATACTGGACGACAACCGCAATTGGCACTTGAAAAGTGTAAATGATGGATTAGTCAGTAGCAGTTCATGACGGTGCGTTTAGCTCAACTGGTTAGTATGCTGGCTGGTCCCAGGTTCAAATCTTGGTTACTTTTTTTTGTAACGTTAATTCATTTATCCACTCTGGTGTCCCAAAAAGGACAATAACACTACCGTATGCATACTGCACCGTATGTGAATACTGTGATACTGTGACTACTGTATATTTTAGTTAGTTAGATAGTAAATTATATTGATTTATTTGTTTACACTGCTTGTGTAGTTTTTACTACCTGTACCCCCCCCCCCCCCCCCCATCCCCCATGCTGCTAATGATGCCTGAATTTCCCCAAGGGGATCAATAAAGGAATATCTTATCTTATCAACCAGAGTGAATAAATGAATTAACGTTACAAAAAAAAATAGTTTGAACCTGGGACCATATGCTCCACAGGCAGTACACTAACCAGTTGAGCTAAACGGGCTGTCATGAACTGTTACTGACTAATCCATCATTTACACTTTTCAAGT
This sequence comes from Notolepis coatsorum, assembly GCF_963971535.1. Classification (NCBI taxonomy): domain Eukaryota; kingdom Metazoa; phylum Chordata; class Actinopteri; order Aulopiformes; family Paralepididae; genus Notolepis; species Notolepis coatsorum. The sequence continues at coordinate 126,824,368 of NC_140173.1, forward strand.
GTCAATTGCGCTTGTCGTCCAGTATTGGCATTAATAAATCAGATGTCATGCTAATATGTCATGTTCTACAGTAGGACTTACTACTATGATACCCATTAAAACAAGTCATTCGAATAATAGAAGCCTACTTTGCTGGAACGAATAATTTCAAACGTATACAGCGTGTGTATGCGTGTATTCTTTTGTGTGTGCGCTACTGCGCTACCACGCTGACTCGCTCCTTCCCCCTGTTTACTCGTCTTCACAGCCTAGAATATCACATGCCCACTGATGATGTCACGGTTCGCGAGGAAAAACCAAAAAAATCTGTGCCAGCTGAGCACCGATTTGTCACGTTCTGAACCAATTAATCCCGGTCTGAACGCGCCGGCCGGTGCGAGATTACGTTCGGGAACCGGCTCCAGCACGGAGCCTGGCCGGTGTAAAAGGGGTAACAGAGAGGGGTTAGACAGGGGAAACATATATACTGTGAGTATGCAGGCAGTCAGTAGACTCCCCATTTGCAGGTAGAGTGGGGGTCGTCACACTACTCATGTGGGTTCAACACTGTGATCCATTGCGACATCGCTCCAAAATGGAGGCTGTGCCACCAAGGGGGATACCAAGAGACAGGAGTCTATTAGTAAGCCTGATGACAGAGCTGGAGTACATGAGGGCTGCGTTGGCAGAATTTCCGCTGAGGCAGCCTCTATGCTTGTTTCTGCCTTACTGACGTTACAAAGCAAGGTAGCCGAGTTTGAACATGAAGAGAATGATGGAGGTCCTTGTAACCCGACTTGTCGTGCGGTATTTACACTCCTGGTGCAGTTTTCAGTCTAAAACTTTCTTTTAAATGAGGAAATTATCGGCTTTCATTTTGTGTGTCAGCCTTGGATTAGAAGTTTCACGTTGTCTTAAAGGCCTGAAGGACATTTCACCTGTCTGTTTGAAGTATCTTTAATTCTTCCTACCCATCTCTTAACAGCCAGCATGAATTCCAAAAATTCGAATTTGTAATTTTGAATACATTTTAGTTTTTTATTATTAGATTTTTTTTTTTTCATATTTCTTTTATGTGTCTATTCATTCTGTTTATTTTTTATTAAAAAAGAAGGTTCGAACGTTCGTTCGAAAAACCCTGACGAAGTTCGAATCCCAAAAACTGGCTTCGGGGACAGCCTTAACACACACACACACACACACACACAGAGAAAGGGAGAATGGCTTATAGCAGACTTAATGATTTTAGAATATTTCAGCTAATGAAATTAAATGTTTATTATCAACTAGCCAGTTCGTTTTTATAGTGTAACATTTGGCTACTTTAAATCATTGAGCATAGAGAGAGAGAGAGAGAGAGAGAGGGAGAGAAGCTCAACCCCCCCCCCCATTTCCTCAATAATGGAACTCAAAACTGAAACTGGTGTCACAGAGTATTTCTCCGCTGTGAGCGTTTCCAGGGTTAGCTTAGCTTAGTTAGCGTTAGCGGCTAACGTTAGTTAGCTTAGCTTAGTTAGCGTTAGCAGCTAACATTAGTTAAGGTTTCTACTGCGACATCATGGACCCGTTGCTTGCGCTGGTCTGTGTCTATTATTAATGACAATTGCGCGTCATCGAAGGTCCGTGCTGGTCTGTGTCTATAATGAATCTCGGTAGTACCGATGAAATTTGGTCGGTACCTTTAAAAGTACTGAGTTCGGTACCCAACCCTAGTCATGACTCTTCAACTATAGTATCTGCCCCTGGTCTCTTTAATCTTTTTATATATATATTTTATTTTACATTTTTCAGAACATTGTACAAACATGACAAACAGTATACCAACATGACAGACAAACACACTCAGATAGTGAAAGTAAAAAAAAATGCATTAAAGAATACAAAAATTACATTTGCTATTACAACACTGTTACCAGCCATACATGACTGAGAAATATTGTGTTTGGGGTCCCTCATCCCCTGGTCTCTTTTTAACTGGGTTTCCATTCCACTTTGGGTTTTTTGTTCGCAGGTGTCTGAAGGTTGTTCAGGCCGCTTCCTTGTTTTTCTTATCTTTCTTTTCTTTTTGGTATTTGTTGAATATCGGGCTTTAACGGTGGTCAGGGAGGAATTTCAGTGTAATTACTCTGTCTGGTTCACACAAACACATGAGCATAGAAACAGGAATATGGGTACCTGTTGTTAGGGTGGCGTCTGGTTTGGAACCCAAGAGCAGAACACAAGGCAGAGGAGAATGATACGGTTTAGGATATTTAATCATCAGGTACCAGGCTTTACACGGTTGAATTACTGAAATGTACAAAAGAAGGTCACTCCATGTGATCCCAAGCAAGGTTAGGACAAGGCAGGTTCAGAGACAGTGGAAGCATACATGTTTGAGTCCTAGTACCACGCAGGGTTTCCGTTAGAAAAAATTGTTGCCGGCCTCAGTGTCCGGTAGATTTCAATCTACCGGTCAAATGAGAGAAATTCCAGTCAGAGTTTATTGAGCTTAAAAACAATTGATAGGCAAAAGAATGACAACAAAACAAAAGAATGACATCATCAAGGCAAGGCATGTAGATTTATAATATTTGTACTTAAAACTAGGCTACTTTTGCGTATAAAGTCATTATATTCCAAATAAAATAAGTCCCGAGACTCCGTGCTGCTGCCGACTTTAAATCAAATAGGTGTCTGTGGGCAGTCGCCCGACATTAAAAACAGCAGTCTGTTATAATCACATTTTTATGAGCTAACTGTTAGGGATTTCCTATCCCTCGTGAATTCTTAATTGATTTGCCAGTGGGCCAGTCGGCCGAAAGACGAAGCGGAAGACAGAGTATTTCTCAAACAGAGCTTTTATTCATTAGAGAAGACAGTCAGTCAGTCACCCCGCGCGGGCACATCACCAGTAGACAACAGAGAGCAGGAGCCCAGAATGTCCATATTACATGTCATTTTATACACTCTTGAGAAAAGGGGAGGGGGTGTGTGTATGTCTCTGTGTGTGTGTATGTATGGGTGTTTGTGTGGTGTGTGCTTGTGTGTGTGTGTGTGTGTGTGTGTGTGTGTGTGTGTGTGTGTGTGTGTGTGTGTGTGTGTGTGTGTGTGTGTGTGTGTGTGTGTGTGTGTGTGTGTGTGTGTGTGTGTGTGTGTGTGTGTGTGTTGAAAGGGAGGGACATGATTTTGCATGTCTAACTGCTAAGGGAACTAGGATTTTGCATGTTCTGCTACATGATGCAGGGGGAGGAGAGACACAGACTTCTAGGCATATTCTTCATTAAGGCCTTTAGATATATAGAGGATATTCGTCATCAATGAACTGAAAAACCTATCAATTCCCCCTTTTGACGTTAAATAAAACGTCAACACACAGTTCATTGATCTGTATCCGTCGATTGTCACCTCATTACATGCATCACATCCAATACCAGACAGGATAATCAACATCAGGAGAGCAGAGAGAGAGATAGAGGGAGGGGAGAAAGCGGGAGAGAGAGAGAGAAGAAAGAGAGAAACACAATTCTGGCAACTTAACAGAAGATAACACGTAACCCCGCCGGACCCCCCTTACTCATCACCTAACCCAGAGGAACCCCCCCTCTATTACAGTGCACCCCTGGTCCCATCTTCTAGGGGACGTGGGTCTCCTCCTGAGCTGGTTCCCGTAGGCACACACAACGTCCATCAGGGCGCTTCCTTCCCTCTGTCACAGTGCACCGCCCACCTGGGTCGGCCCCGTCTTCTGGAGGGCAAGGGCTGACCTCCTGAGGTTGGTCCCCGTTCCAGGTGCGGTCCCCTAGACAAACGTGCCTCCTCCGGTCCGCCGCCTTCCCAGTGTCTCAGACTGTCCTCTCCACCTCTCGCCGGCCGGCCCCACCGTCACTCCAACTCAGCTCAGTGTCTCTCCTGCGGCCGCTTCCCCCGTTCTAGTCGTGGATGAACTGCGTGTCGTAGACGACGATCAGCGGTGATTGATCTGCGGTGCCAGCGGTGCCTGGCTGCGGTGTTCCTCTCCGGTGCTGCGGTGGTCATCTCCGGCCTCTCGCACAGCTGCCATCTCCTCCGGTCGCCTCTCATCCTGGCCCGTCTGTCCTTCGTCTCCTCCTGCCTGTCATCCGGTCGTCTGGTGGTCTGGTCACGGACGTCTGAGGGGCTGCTGGTATCTCACCCCTGGTTCAGATGCGCTGCAGACAGCTGGTAGTGACTGCTGGATCCTCTGCACCGTCTCCTCCTCCTCCTCCGCGTCCCCATTCCCCGTTCCGTCCTTGGTTGCGGCTGGCCCACATCAATTCTCACTGGAACCTCCATTTGTTAGGGATTTCCTATCCCTCGTGAATTCTTAATTGATTTGCCAGTGGGCCAGTCGGCCGAAAGACGAAGCGGAAGACAGAGTATTTCTCAAACGGAGCTTTTATTCATTAGAGAAGACAGTCAGTCAGTCACCCCGCGCGGGCACATCACCAGTAGACAACAGAGAGCAGGAGCCCAGAATGTCCATATTACATGTCATTTTATACACTCTTGAGAAAAGGGGAGGGGGGTGTGTGTATGTCTCTGTGTGTGTGTATGTATGGGTGTTTGTGTGGTGTGTGCTTGTGTGTGTGTGTGTGTGTGTGTGTGTGTGTGTGTTGAAAGGGAGGGACATGATTTTGCATGTCTAACTGCCAAGGGAACTAGGATTTTGCATGTTCTGCTACATGATGCAGGGGGAGGAGAGACACAGACTTCTAGGCATATTCTTCATTAAGGCCTTTAGATATATAGAGGATATTCGTCATCAATGAACTGAAAAACCTATCACTAACGAATTCCGTTATATTGGACATTTGTATTAATTATATCAAGCGAAGAACTGAGAAATTTGGCAGAGAGAGACGGCAACATTATCGTGGGTTTGCGTGACGACTCTCTCTCTCCACCTCCCAATGACTTATTTGCGAGAGTATGTCGATGCAGAGCAGCAGATTCAGCTGTTATTGGCTCTTTTCTGGCTCTATCTGGGGACCGCACAGCAGCGCCCCCCACCCAACATTGAATTGCCAATGGCTGAATTGGAGTACTGCACTGTGCTGCTGCTGCTCCGGCTCTGCAACTTCACAAAAGTTCGCACACCCAGCACTAAGCTCTCGCTGACAACGTTGTTGTAATTATTAGAAGCAACGATGAAACAAATGTAATGATTGTTTCGTTCATCGCATCGTTCACATTAAAACCGGAGAGATTAAATATGTCGGACTTCAACAGATTTTGCCGGTCAAATACCGGTAATTACCGGCTAACGGAAACGCTGGTACCACGGTAGGTGAAGCAACACTCGGACGAGGAGTGGCAGGAACGCAGGTCTGATATCCAGGTCTGGTGATGATCTCATGTGCGTAGGTAGATCCAGGGAGACAGCGTGTGGAAGAAGGGACAGACAGCTGCCCATATAAGGGCATGGAAGTCTGCTGGCAGGCAGGTGAGAGAGAGGCCCTGGCTGTGGTTGTAACACCTGTAAACACTGTCTCTCTCACACACACATGCACACACACACACATGCAGGACGGGATCACTCAGACATACATACACACATACGCACACACAGATACATTTATCCCATTATACCCAAGGCTATTCATTCGCTAACGGGGCACACAGGCACACAGGTACACGGACAAAAACCCAGTGGCACTTAGTCGAGGCAGAATGTCGCCTGCTGTCGACGTTCACAACTTTCACATGGATTCAAAGTGTAAAGCGGTTTCAAAGGAGCGCCGTCTGGTCTTAACGGTTTGACGTGAATAAAACCATAGCAGACTTTCATTATCTCCTCCTCCGCACCGCTGCCACTCCCCTCCTCTCCAGGTTATTGCTTTCCGAGTTTCAAGGCGGTTTTCTGGGCTCTTATTTCTCAGACGAATCCGCCCCACCTCTCCCTGGAGGCTGGAGGCTGGAGGCAGCCATACGCTCCCACCTTGGCCTCAGCGTCCAGCCGACACATCTGTGTGTTTCTCTCTGTGTGTGTGTGTATGTGGGCAGCAGCAGCAACATTCAGCTGTGTTCTCACAGCCCAGCTGAGCCTGACAGATGGAATCATTTCACACGCAGACAAGGCAGGATACAGGAATCCGGGGCTGTGTTTGTTGAGTCGTCATGGCGATGCGGCGGTGGGTTTGGTGTATTAATCTAGGTCAGTGATGTTGCACTCTTGGCTGGTTGGCCTCCGGGGAAAGCTTGGCCTTTGCTTAAACCCCCGACTAACTCGACTTGCCAGTGTTCTCTCCATTCAGTTCGGTGTGAAAGGCGGTGAAACAAAACATACAAGCCGACGCCAAAGGTCATGCAGCGCAGCGTTTTGGGGCGAAGATTACTCTGAATTTGCAATCGGTTACCGCCTGACGATTACCGACATTTCAACGCGTGGCAGAACTGATTAATCAAACCGCCTGGGAAGTGCCGTTCAGAACATTCAAGTTTTATTCCAGATATTTTGGAATGCATGCACATTACGAGATCCTCAGTACATTCTAACTTGCGGTCTAGCCGCTTTTTACAGTCGTTACGTATACTACATTCATATTCATAAAGTTCTTCATAATCCTCAGCAACGGATTGGTGGAGATGAGACATTGAAAATGTGCAGCCAGCGAACCTTGAGGCGCAGAGAACTGCATCTAACTGGATTAAAAACTATTCTGAGAGGGAATCGCGGAAAATGTCTTCACAGATTCCACTTGTCTACGTGAAGAGGACCCCAATTTGTCAAATCATATACAGGAGTAGGTTCTATCTTGGGTAACATTGGGTAACATCGTGTGAGATAGGGCTGACCTTGGATTTTTTTTTTATTCGAAACTTCGGGGCCGAGATTCGATTTTAATTCGAAGCTTCGAGATCAAAAATTACAAAATAATTTAATATTTTATTTATTTATTATATATTTTTTTTATGTTGTGGGACTTGTACAGCACTTTGTTCAACTTTGTCAGTGCTGTAAAGTTTAAAAAAAATGTAATCTTAGACAAACAAAACACTTTGCTTTCATGAAATATTGTAAGCCGTTATTTGAGGCTTTATAAAAGCAGCACAATGAACACAAAGTGCCGAGTCCGACCTCATCTTAAATAACAAACAGCATTGCTTGTTGTAGTTAAAGAGAGGCAGAGTTGATTTAGCACAATTTTTTTTTTTTTTTATACTTTTTTTTTTAATTATATATATTCGAATGTTATTTTCATATTCGAATCCCATGCCCATCGAACGAAGCTTCGAAGTATTTAAGACAGCCCTAGTGTGAGACAGTGTGGTTGTTCCGTAGCAACAGGTTCAGACCTCACAGACCACAGATTAAGCACCTCGTCAGACGGTGTGATTGATTGATTGAATAGTTTATTGATTTGAATGGTTAACACATATACAATTCAACAGGTATGCTTATCGGCCATTTACCAATAGGATTAAAAAAAAAAAAAACACACACACACACAAAAAAGCCATAGGCTTGTTTCCATTGCAGTCCTTAAGATTGCGGTGTGGTCCGACAGGTTCAGAGACCTCACAGGCCACAGATAAAGCACCTCGTCAGGCTGATGAAGGTGGTGTTGATTGTAGATCTCCTCCTACGTGCCCGTACCCCACGGCGTACCCCTCATACGCCCCCCTCGTCCTCCTTTTTAGTCCCAGCAGCAGTGGATTTATAATCCTTCCTCATTAGTCATGCTCGGTAGCGCTTTGAAGATCCAAAATGTACTCCCGAAATGGGACTTTGGCAATACTTGGTAGTCTTCAATCAGTCGCTTTTGTTGAAGGAGTTTTAAAGAATTTGGCCTTATTCCAGTACTTTTATGCATGAGTGTTAAAATGTCATCCTCATGCATAATTCAACCAGCCCTAGAATATAGTGGGTTTTATTTGTAGTCCCAGCTTTTTTTTCTTACCCCCACGGGATCTCTATCACGAATCCGTTTGAAACAACATTTAATTCCTCCAGGAGTCATAAGGAGTCAGTGAGGATAGGGCTACGATAATATTGGCTGCTGTGGAGTCGTAAGGACTCTGTTATGATAGGGCTAAGATATTATTGTGTGTTGTGGAGTCGTAAGAATTCTGTTATGATAGGGCTACGATATTATTGGCTGCTGTGGAGTCGTAAGGACTCTGTTATGATAGGGCTAAGATATTATTGGCTGCTGTGGAGTCGTAAGGACTGTTATGATAGGGCTAAGATATTATTGTCTGCTGTGGAGTCGTAAGGACTGTTATGATAGGGCTAAGATATTATTGTCTGCTGTGGAGTCGTAAGGACTGTTATGATAGGGCTAAGATATTATTGGCTGCTGTGGAGTCGTAAGGACTCTGTCATGATAGGGCTAAGATATTATTGGCTGGCTGCTGTGGAGTCGTAAGAACTCTGTTATGATAGGGCTAAGATATTATTGGCTGGCTGCTGTGGAGTTGTAAGGACTCTGTTATGATAGGGCGTGTTAAGGAGTCAGTGATGATGGCCTGAGCTGGACGATATCATGGTATTGACCATATTCACACACAGCAGCTATTTAGCTTTTATGTCCAGGTCCTGTTGCTCTTTCTTTTTGTATGAGCTGGTTGGCCCGGGGGGAAAGTGGCGGGGGAGAGTGACCCAAGATGGCAGCACAACGGGAGGATTATATGCAGGTATATTCAGACAGATATATATTAGGGATGGGCGTGAGTAATTGATTACTCGTAGCTATGAAAAGAATTATAATAATAATAGAAATTATGAATTTGGCAGAAACACATTACTTCACAACGGCTCTTGGCTGTCCTCCTCTACACTTATTATTATCTTTCTCTTTTTACGTTGTTTATATTCTTGCCTGATACTCAACACTTAAATCAACATTTAGCTTTGAATCACTTTTTGAAGAAGGGTATCTGACAAACGAGTCCACCATGCAGGCTCTCTTTGAAATACCATTTCTCTTTTGGTCCCAGGATGACCGTGGAGAGATATTGGGTCTAAATCTACCTGGTGTTGAGTTTTCTTACAAAAGGCTTGAACCCTTTCTCCGGGGCTCTGGGGTTAACCCCTTGATGTTCTTTTCTATCCCTCAGAGAATGAGGTCTGCGGTTGTTCCTTGCCAGGGAAGATGCTGTGCAGAGAAAATGGTAGCAGACAGATTTACTGTATGACCGCAATAAATACATCACAGACACCTGCCAGCTAGTCATTTTCTTTAGGTGATTGGCTGCTGTGTGTGTGTGTGTGTGTGTGTGTGTGTGTGTGTGTGTGTGTGTGTGTGTGTGTGTGTGTGTGTGTGTGTGTGTGTGTGTGTGTGTGTGTGTGTGTGTGTGTGTGTGTGTGTGTGTGTGTGTGTGTGTGTGTGTGTGTGTGTGTGTGTGTGTGTGTGTGTGTGTGTGTGTGTGTGTGTCTGTGTGTCTGTGTGTCTGTAATTCTACCTGGCAAATTTCTTGACTAATCGATCAGTCTATTTTATCAACAAATTAGAAAATTGCTTTGTTATCTTATGAATGAACACATTCCCTGCCACGGTTATATCCATCAATGTAGCCTCACTGCCACCACTCTAAGCCTATGGAGATGTTCACCTTCTTTGCAGGGTTATAACTTTTTAAATTGTATTGCTAAATTGACATTACTATGGCCCATTCAACATCGATTATCTATCGTTCAGGATGTAGGAACGTTATACTTTTTCATTCATAGATTCTTCCAAAAATACCTTCTAGAATATAAGTATGTTTTTATCGTTTTCTGCAGTAATTCCTAGAACGCTATAGGCCTAAACGCATAATATAGATTATCGTTTGCAGTTTATTCGCGATACACGCTATATTAAAAAATCCAACTGAATACGATCCTAAACGTTATGACTCATCATGCGCGGATGAAAGGGGGGGGGGGGTCGTTTATAATTCTGTGATCGTCAGTAAATGCTTTATGTAGTATGGGTGATATATTGATCAGAGCGGTTTGCATTGAAAATAATAAACAATCAAGCTGAAAGTAACATTACTGTCCTCTTACCATTCGCAGATGAGACTGGAGGAAAAAGATCCCACTTATTTGACGTTGATCGACTAGATCCATTTCCGGTTTGTATGGCGCAATAAACGCCCAAATCATATCGATTATTGAATTATGGCAGCGATCCATATACACGGATGTGTGTCTAGAGTCCCGCAACAATATGTGACTGCCGGACGGATTTCCCAGATGCACAGAGATCACCAGATCCATTTCCAGTTGTAACTCGCCCGGTCATCCACCAGGCGGCGGTATTGAAGCGTTGCACGGTTGTGCAGAGTCCCACTGTCTCAGCAGAGGCTGGGTGGCAGAATTATGAATACAATGGGCGAAAAAATTAAATATGATCTCAATAACGTCGTACGCCGTGGCTTGGCAGAATTCGCATGACCAGCAAACCCGTCGTACAACGTTATTGGCGGTCAATGTGTTAACAAAAAATAGACAAAAATGTCATCTGTTTTCGTCGACAAAATCTAGACTAAAACAAAAAAGACAAAATTGAGACAAAAACTGACTAAGACTAAAATGCTCAGACATTTAGTTGACTAAAACTGACTAAATGAAAAATAAATGAAGATGACTAAATATGATAAAACGAAAAAGGAGCACTTGACACATGACTAAGACTAAAACTAAAATGAAAATAGCTGCCAAAATTAACACTGGTTATAGGATAACCTTCATTCTTTATCCTTTGCACCATTATAGGTAGGGGTTAGTTAGATCTGATAAAAAAAAATTGGGGGGTTAGTTAGTTACACTGGTTACATACAGTTCTTTATCCTTAATAATAATTTAAATAATTTAGGACCTGCTCAGAGGTCATCAATCGGCACACATGCAATGCATGCATGCAATTCGTATCTGCGATTAACCCATCCCGTCGTCCTTCCCCCCAAGGGCAGCCGGGAGCAGACAGGCGTCAACGTGAGCCGCGCCAGGGGACCAATCCAAGTGCTCCTGTCCGTCTTCGTCAAGGACGCCACAGCGTTAGCGATCTATTGTTGTGCATGTTTTTCCATTCCAGTGCATGTTTTATCTTATTGGGGGGGGGAAACCCTTGCGAGCACGGGGAGAACATGCAAACTTCACACAGAAAGGCCTGGGAGATACCCCACCTGGGTAACTGGCATCATGGAAACCTCCAAGCGGGAATCGAACCCTGGACCTTCTTGCTGTGAGGCAACAGTGTTAACCACTACACCACCGTGCCGCCTTTGCACCACACCGGTAGGGGTTAGTTAGTGGTTACATATAGTTCTACATCTTGAGCACCACATACAGTAGGTTGGGGTTAGTTAGTGGTTACATACAGTTCTATATCTTGAGCACCACATACAGTAAGTTGGGGTTAGTTAGTGGTTACATACATACAGTTCTATATCTTGAGCACCACATACAGTAGGTTGGGGTTAGTTAGTGGTTAGTGGTTACATACAGTTCTTTATCTTGAGCACCACATAGGTTAGGGTTAGTTAGTGGTTAGTGGTCACTGGCCAATGGCCATACAGTGTAATGAAAAGATTTTCAGAGCCGACTTTAACACTTGTTATTTAATTCCAATAAATAGTCCTTATTGTTATTTTCCTGCAGTGATTGATATTTATGCCTATGTTTAAAAAAAATTATAAAAAAGAGGAAGAAGAAAGGGGAACAAAAAGAAAGGGCCTTTATCCTGGGAGATCTTCTGCAAGTCTTTGTTTTAGCTCATTAAATGTGATGCCCAATGCTTCAGTGGTTCAGCAGCCTAACGGGCGCTCTGCACAATAATGCCTCCATTATGCATTTTTCCTGGCTGACTTAAACGAATAGGCATTATTACAAAATTGCGCATTATCCCAAGTCAGCAGATAGTATTGCTGCAGTCCTATTCCATTCAGAGTACAGAGGAGAGGAGAGCGAGACAGAGAGGAGAGGAGAGGTGGAGAGAGGGGGAGGGGGGGCCTGGCAGTTCACAAAATAGCGATGTAAAGCAGGAGAGAGGAATCAAAAGAAATATATCCGCTGGAGGCTGGCAGAGGGAGGAAATGGAGGTACTGTGGAGAGATGGATAGGGGCAGAAATGGAGATGGACAGACAGACGGAGAGAGAGAGGGAGAGAGATGGGAGGGGGGGATGGAGAGGGGCAGAAAGAGGAGAGCTGTAATTGGCAACGGCCAGTGTAGTTTAGGGGTGGAGATGGGGGGGAGGGAAAGAGAGAGGCAGGCCAGGGCAGAGGGGAAAGTGTAAATCACTGGTCTGAGTGACAGCTTTACGTGGCCCTCAGTGCCTCAACTATCCATTTAATGAGAGGAGAGAGAAACCCTAACCGCCTTCTTCTTCTCCGCGCTCGTTTCTTTTTCTGCCATCTTGCACTTTCGTGGATGTAAATCAAGGAATTTTAAGTATTCACTTTAGCATAGTTGATAGCCGCTGCACAATTGTAATTCCCAGCGATGTTGAACCGTTTACTGCGCGCAATATATACTGTAAGGTAACGTTGTTGGTGCAAGGGAAGTGGGTCAGCGCTGCTGCATCTGCAGAGAATTAAGATCTTTCCAGCAGCCAGCGGTTCCTGCTACTATAGGAGCCGCGCTTCCTACAAGTAGTTGTTACTATTGATTGATTGAAAACCGTATTAACAGATTGCAGAATGGGTACAATACAGTACGGCTCAATACAAACAATTGTTATGGGGATGCAGACCAGAAAAAGACTCGTCTTGTTTACATCAGGGTCCCCCATTTTCAATTCATCAAGACATTTATGACATACATGTTGACATACTACATGACATACGCGAGCAGCCACGGGAGGGCCGCGAGATGATTTTTTTCTTTTTTTTGTCAGGCCATTGAACTTAGAAGCAGGCCAGGACAGTGTTTCTAGTTGTATTCTAAAATTCTATTATATTGTATTCTAAAATGTGACTATTATGGTTTTATATTAACTTAAACAAAAACGAAAAATCTACTTATTTCAACGAACATTTCAAACTAAATAACAGATTATGCACATAAAACGCTGAAAACAACCGAAGCAACAATAGTATTTTAATGAGGCTATTATTATTATCATTATTATTTTTGAACAAGTTAGCCCTCTCATAAATAGCACATATAAATGAATAACTAACTTGAACTAACTTAATAGGATTGAAGTGATATTTGGCTTAAAAAATCGGTCACCTGGCAAAAAGAAAAAAAGCCTGACGATGTGCATTGGGCCGCGGCTCTCTGACGCCTTATTTTCTGGGTCCCGGCCTGAAAAGTTTGGGAACCCCTGCACTAGACTGGTCTCGCCCTCTGCTGGCGCGTGTGTGCACTACACTCAAAACTCTGTTTCACTGTTATAGAAACTGAAGCGCATCTGTGATTTTGACGGTGACGGACGGTATTGATTTTCAATACTGTCAGGATTTCTAAATACCCTGGTATACCGTCATACCGCCCAAGCCTACCGCATACCTGGCATGGCTAAATACATAATTGATGATGTTTCTCTCCTCCTTCTTTCCATCTAATGCACCAAACAAAAAATATCTCTTCCAATCTGTATATTTGATTATTCCCCAGCTCGCCCTCATGCCCTCTTTCAGCTCTGCATGGAAGCCCTGCAGGCCTTCACACTCAATGAACATGTGCATAAAACTTTCATCTTTTAATTTGCACACATCGCATGTTCTACTTATCTGTGTATCTATATGATGTATAAAACGTTCATCTTTTAATTTGCACACATCGCATGTTCTACTTATCTGTGTATCTATATGATGTAACACTGTTGTTGTATAGACCCTATTCTGTCTTACCATAAAATCATTATGATCACATTCGATATTATTAAACTTTATATTCACATTTTCCCATATTGATCCTCCCACCAACCCCGGAAACACTTTCTCCCACACCTGTTCCGATGCTGGCACCCTTCTTTCTCTTGTTACAAAAAAATCGATAAATATCTTTACTCCTCACACTTTCCAAACCCTTCTGCTCATCCCCCTTTCCTACCTTAAATTCTGGAAGACTACAGCTCCTATTCTGCACACACTCTCTCTCTCTCCATTCCTTCGGCAAGCCAGTTAAAATATTTTTCAAAATTTGACACGACAGTTGCAAAACAATATTCATCGTCCACCTCGATTACATTGTCATAAATGGCCTGCACCGGGAGGAAACCTGGCACATACTCATATACAAAATCCTTTATCTGTGTCATCCCTGCTCTCAGGAAGATTTTATTATACAATACATTGTTATTGTGGCATATCCTGGGGTTCAGGAATACTGGCTGATTTAAAACCATATCCAGTCCCACACAATCATATACAATGTTGGGCAGGTACTCGGCCCATGCCTGTAGTACCTCTCTATACATCTCCGGTATATTTTCCGTCATTAAAGGCCCATAAATAAGCTATTGTCACCACACCTACCTACCTTCTCTAGGCTCTCTTTAAAAAAACACTTCCATCCGTATTTGGTCTCATCGTAAATATATTTCTGTACACATTTCAATCTTACAGTTTTCTTCCTTACCTTTATGTCAATTAAATTCAAACCACCCTTATTACACTTACCTAGTAAGACTTTGTGGGTGATTTTTGGTGACTTCCCCCACCACAGAAAGTCTGCCACAACCCTATTAATCTCATGTTCTATTGCCTCTGGCATATCCAAGGCACCTAACACATATGTCAGTTTAGACATCAATAAGCTATTTATCACCACAATCTTACCCTTCAATTTTAGTGTGCGTTGCTTCCAAAATTGGAGCACCTGTTTAATCTTATTAATTATACCTACCCACGTTAAATCCATCTCCTCTTTCTCCTCTATCCCTATCCACACACCCAATATATTTATGTGCCCCTCTGCTTTTTTCAGCGGAACCACACAATCACTAATTTTTACTTTACCTACACACCAGTGGCGGCCGGTGCGAACTACACTTGGGTGGTCGCAATAATCTGACCAAGCTGGCCAAGCAAATAGTACTGACTCATAACGTTACCAACATTAAGTCGAGTTAATTGATTCATACTACATTAGTACATGTATGATCATCAAATCAATAATGAACACATATATATATAGGCCTATGCCTATCTTGTCATTTTAAACAAGTTACCATTCATTCATTCAGCCATTATGCAATACCCACAGCGAAATTAACACGCTGTGTTGAGAGAGCGAGAGAGAGAGAGAGAGAGAGACAGAGAGAGAGAGAGAGAGAGAGAGAGAGAGAGAGAGAGAGCGAGAGAGAGAGAGACAGACCGCATTAACTCATTAACTCACTGTAGTTAGTTGAAACGTGGTCCGGAGGGCTTGATAAAGTGTATAATGTCCACTGTCCCACAGTGCCAGACAGTCCAGACTGTTGTTGTCGATGTATATATCCACTGTCCACTCCAGAGTTACTGCACAACACAACAGCGTTGAGTAACTAACTAACTAACTTCCTAACCAGAAACTGGAGTCGGCCAATCAGAGAGAGCGTCTCCGAGAAATGCTGCTACGAAAAAATACTGGCGTCGGCCAATCAGAGAGCGTCTCAGAGAAATGCGGCTACGGAAAATACTGGCGCTGCTTGCTTAGACGATAATAGTTCGCTTTAAAACGCGCCCGGCTTCCATCATAATACATCATATTTCAACGCACAGCGCGTTACGCACTGATTGGCTGCGACGGATACAGCGATGAAACCAGTGCACGGCGTGCACGCCCACTGTAAGCGCTATTGCGTCTAGCCCGAGAGAAATGCGGCTACGGCGAGCCCGAGAGAAATGCGGCTACGGAACGTATTCTCTTTTTTTTTTATCCACTTTTTCTCCCATTTTCTATATTTTCTCCCATCCCAATTTCGTATCATCCAATTCAACCCTCCCCTGTCACGGACGCTGTTTCTTGCCTCCCACAAGCCGGCTGCAATGTGGACTAAGTCATACATAGCACAAGTCCCCTCCGGTACTTGAGGTAACAGCAGTCGCATCTTTTCACCTGCGCAGCTCGATCTCTCAGTGGCGAGGAGTAACGCGTGGGAGGCTCACGCTGCCCCCGACACTTCCTGATTCTACTGCGCAGGCGCACCAACCGACCTGTAGGAGTCGCTGTCCACAATGCCCGATCCCCACCCATCAGTTTCCCACCCCCTAATACGGCCAATGTGTATTAGTACGGACGACCAGCTAAACTGAAAGCAAATGTGGAGCGCTGGGCTCGAACTGACGAGCCCAGCGTCTCGAGCATTTCGTGGCGAGCGCCTTGCCCACTATGCCACGTAGCCGCCCCACGGAACGTATTCTCTATAAGACAGTCACTTCCTGTTCCATGAAAACAATTATTTATATTTGATATATTAACATTATATTGTGCATTGGAAACACAAACATACTGAAAATGAGTAAATATTATTCATTTTAAACATGTTTATATTATTTATAGGGCTATACAAAAATATATATATATTTCTTCTTCTCTCTGTTAACCAGGGAGGGCGGCGCTCTAGCGCCCCCATTGACCAGCCGCCACTGCTACACACAATAACTCAGTCTTATCAACATTAATTTTGGCTCCAGATGCCTTACCATATACCTCTAAGCACTTCATAATTCTATTTATGCTCTCCATGTCTCTCACCGTAAAGGTAGTGTCATCCGCATATTGGTGGATCAAACTCTGCTCCTTATTACTTTTTATGTATGTGGCCATAGGCTCTGCAGAAATCGCATAGAGCAAAGCTGAAAGAGGACACCCCTGCCTAACAGACCGCTCCACCCTAAACACATCTGTAATACACCCGTTACATTTCACACAGCTTTTTGCATCTTTATACAAAACAGGTATCCACCTGTTAATGAGTACCCGACTACAGAGACACTAAAACTACAGAATGCCCTTCATTATATTCCACAATCACTCCACATTGTGTTAAAAGCTTTGTTTGTCGGTAAAGAGACAGAGCATAAAATTGCTAGTATTGGCCACGCAATCATACAGGCAGTCCGACCACGAGCTGTCCTTGCCCCTTTGCAAATTGGCCTAGCAGTGCAAATGCACCACTTAAACCGGTCTCGGTTCATTGTAGATATGCTGAATAAGATGGGATTCTGCTCTTCCTATTCTGAACTGCAGATGTTTGAAATGAATGCTGCAAATTGTACTGCACCAAACATGCTTGGTAAGGATATTGATGTGTTGAACACGACTGTCTTATTTGCTGCAGACAATGTAGATCATAATATTCTAACAATTGATGGGAAAGGGACATTTCATGGGATGGGCATGATAGCTGCCTTGACACCAGGACAGAAGACAGACCAAAGGATTCCGAGGTTAATTACTGAACTGAATCTTGTGCAGAGGTCAAAAGTTGTGATAATAGATTATCACTTTGCCAAACACTTTTGCAGAGACACCACATTTAAAGAACTTCCAAGACTCGCAGAATGTAACAAGATGGTTGATCTGCTTTGGGAGTTATCGTTCAATTTCAAACAGCCTGCACCTGATTGGCAGGGGATGATGCACATTATTCATAAGGGAGATGAACATCCAGGGCAGTCTTCAGTGAGATACTTACCAATGATAGACATATACTCCGGAGACAAAACATGCATTCTGTCAACACTGGAGTTCATTTGTGGTCTGGCATCCAAACACCACCTTGCCCCAGTAGTTACATTTGACCAACCCCTATATTGGAAAGCAGCAGAGATAATCCTAGATTAGACACATTTATGAATTTGCTAGGAGCAATTGGTACACTGATGGACGGTACAGGACTTAAGGACATTCTAGGGGTAGTCTAATGGGAGAACTCAGTAGCCCATATGATGACAGGCAAATCAGTTCAGAGAGCATTCCGTGGTCATCTTCTGGTTGACAAATGTCTTAACCGCATGATAATATCAGAAATGGTAGATGATAGTCATGAATTTGCAGCAATGGTTGAACAGTCTGAAGCAATGTATACCTCAATAGTTAAGGGTGAAATGCCATTGGAAACAGTGTTCACATCAGAGACCCTCATTACAATAAATGAAGAGCTGGGAAAAAGGAAGATGGAACTGTGTGCTAGATCCAAAACTAGTCAGTTGTGGCTAAATTACCAACACATGTTAGAAGTTGCTAGGTCACTGATAACAGCAGATCGCACAGGTTCCTGGCTTTTGCACCTACGCGCTGTTTCTGAATGCATGCCGATATTCGCTGCGGCTGGGCATTACAATTACTTGAAATCGGCACACTTTTATGTCCAAGAGATGAGTCAGCTTCACATCAACCACCCAGATGTCTTCAGACAATTTGAAAAGGGTTTTCATGTTATCCGTCGCAGCAGCCAATCATGGGCAGGCCTCAGCTCAGATCTTGTAATCAAAACAACATTGATGAGGTCATTGAAGACTACAGGAGGGATGACACATGGAAGTGGAATGACCGACAATCAGAGATCCCTTTGGACAATGTCAAAGGGCATAACATCAGAATATAACACCGCAATGCAGGAGTTCTCAAACCAGACATACACAACATCAGAACAGCACAAGGATTCAACAGAGGCAAGGATTAAAAGGGATGCTGCTGACCTGGAGAAGATCACTTCAAAACTTGCTATATGTTCACCTTTCTCTCCAGACTCTTCTTTAAGGAATGTTGTTACAGGTGTTGTCGCTGAGGATGGAGTGAACGTGCATGATTATGACTCTGTTGGACGCAACATCATGCACAAAATGATCAGACAGCCGGCATTCACATTTTCATTTAGTAGAAAGGATAAAGCCATAACCCTTGGACAAAAATCGTCTATCAAGGTTGCTCCTGATCGAATCATTGATTCTGCACTTCTTTTTCAACGTTTCCTTATTGTCTCCCAAACTGGAGAGCTGTCATTGGAGGAGGTTATGCGTTACGAACTCAGTCCTTTCCCTCCTGCCCTCTTTGAAGCCGGAAACGTCTTCCGCAAAGCTGATAAACCACAACTAGCGCACGCGATCTGTGATCATGCAAGTGATGCAATCCTAGATTCTGTACCAGAAACGGAGCATTATGTTCTTGATGGTGGTTCACTCCTTCACCGAATACAATGGAAGCACGGACAAAGCTATGGTAAAATTGCACAGTCATATGCAGACTTCACCATCCAACATTATGGCTCAGCTACAACCATTGTGTTTGATGGCTATGAGGATGGGCCATCCATTAAAGACAACACACATCAAAGAAGAGGAAACAATATTCATCCCATTGTCAACTTCACTGCTGATACAGAGTTCTCAGGTAAGAAGGAGGAGTTCCTGTCAAGAGATCTGAATAAACAGAAACTGATCCACATGATAAGTGATGAACTGAAAGAACGGGATTGCACTGTGGTCAATTCACTTGGAGATGCTGATGTAGACATAGTAAGGGCCGCAGTGGGATCATCTCTTCTTCACACCACGACGCTGATTGGAGAAGATACTGATCTCCTCGTCTTACTTCTTTACTATGCACAGAGAGATAGCAAGGGCCTTTATTTCAGATCAGACAAGTCGAAAGCTGATGGCAGTTTTAAAGTGTACGCCATAAACCATTTGAAAGAAGTACTCGGACAGGATGTGTGTTCTCAGTTGCTGTTCATCCATGCTGTGACTGGCTGTGACACAACTTCCCGGATCTTCGGAGTTGGCAAAAAGACAGCATTCCAAAAACTTGTAAAAGGGGATCCTGTCCTTCAGGCTTGTGCCAATGCATTCACTGTACCAAACCAGACAACAGATGTGATCGATGACCTTGGGTGCCAAGCAATGGCTGTCTTTTTTGGTGGAAAGTGCACAGATTCGCTTGCAAAAATGAGATATAACATTTTCAGCAAGAAGGTTGTCTCAGCTTCATCAACGGTAACGCCTGAACGTCTACCACCAACTGAATCTGCTACCAAATTCCACTGTCGTAGAGCATACTACCAGGTCATGGTCTGGATGGGAACAGATGATGGTATAGATGCTCTAGACTGGGGCTGGAAACTGCAGGACAATAGATTTGTCCCACTCATGTCAACAATGAATGCTGCTCCAGACAGTCTCTTGAAGGTCATTCATTGTAACTGTACCACTGCCTGCAAGACACTTCGCTGCTCATGCAGAAAATATGGACTACCTTGTACTACTGTCTGTGGACCATGTCAACTTCATGAATGTGACAATCCACATAACAAGTTTCTCCCAGAGGATCCTGAAGATGATGATGAGTAGGCCTAAAGACCACAATAAGTGGGTCATTTATTTTGTGTTCAACACCAAAGCCAGCTTTCTAGGTTGAATATAATAACCTATTTTAATTTTAGCCAAAATAAGCTACAGGCAGCCATTTTGATGATGCAAATGATGCATTCCTAGCAGATATATTTAGCTAGATATTTTGCTCGTTATTAATGTATAGAGGTGCCAGAATCAGTTTATAAATCCTTTAGAAATGTTTTCCCATTTGAGATACAGGCATTCTAAGCTCCCAGTCGTCATTTTGGACACCATTTTGAAAATTAAGCCTCTTCGGAAGGTGTATTTCCCTAAAACTTTAGTATGTTCCTAAGTATGTCTAGGGGTACTTGGGGTACCAGAATCAAATGACAAAATCATTTATATAATTTTTATATTGACATATATATAGCCATTTTAAGCTTGGCCAGCCGCAATTTTGGATGCCATCTTGAAAATGAAGCCTTTCTGGAAGGTGTATTTTCCTAGATTTTTAGTATGTTAGTGAGCATGCCCAGAGGTACCAGAATCAGTTGGGAAATCCTTTGCACCATTTTCTTAATTTGAGATATAGCCATTTTAATCGCCCCGGCGCCATCTGGGACGCCATCTTGGAAATGACGGCTTTCGGAGGGGTCGATTTTGGTCGACTTTTAGTATGTTATTTAGCACGCCCAATACTACCAGAATCCATTGAAAAACCTTTTGTATCAATTTTTTTGGGGTTAAACCATATATTGACTCGCCTAGTACCCAGTTGACCATCCTCTCCCCAAAACCAAAAATCTCCATGATCAGGAAAAAATGCTCAACCCGGTCAAAAGCCTTGTTAAAGTCAACACTGAGTACTGCACAATCATCATTATTATAATTTACATAATTTACTACATCCTTAATCGTTCTTACAGTTTCTGTGATGTCCCTACCCGGAACACTGTAGGCCTGGGTTGGCGCCACTATGCTCCCAATTACTTTCTTGACCCTGTTGGCCAGAATTTTGGTAAGCACATTATAATCGGAATTCAACAAACTTATGGGCCTATATCCTTCTAACTTTGTTTTACACCCTTTGTTTTTAAATAAAATTGTCAAGACACCAGTGGTCATTGCTTCATTACACTCACCATTCCTCTCTATTTCTCTGTACACTTTCAACAAAATAGGTGCTAGCAGACCAACAAAAGCCCTGTAAAATTCTCCTGACAAACCATCAAGCCCAGGACTTTTGTTAGTCTGCAAGCCCTGAATCGCTTCTCTCACTTCTTTTTCAGTGATTTCACCATCACACATCACTCTATCCCCCTCATCTAATCTCATTTTCACAGTTTCCAGTACATTGTTTACACATTCACTTCACTCTTATAAAAAAAATTATAAAAAGATTCCACTGTATCCAATATTCAAACTGTCATTCACTTTTTCCTTTTTTTCCGTTTCTAGCTCTCTTATGTATGTCCTTCTCAGTTTACTTTTTTCTAGGCCTAGAAAAAATGAGGTGCTCCTTTCTCCTTCAAGGGCATATTTCGCCTTGCTCCTCATTATTGCTCCCATGCACTTTCTCCTTTCATTCTCTGCCCACTTTGCCTCTAGCTCTGTATACTTCTCTGCACTGGGTTCTGGATTTTCTTAAAATTGTTCCTCTTCTTCCGCTAGCAACTCTTTTAATTCCAATTCTTCTCTTTTGTTTTTATAATTTCTGGCCTTTGTTATACTTATCTTTTTTACATTGATTTTTACTTGTTCCCACCACATACCCACATTTTCATTAAACATTGGGTTTTCCATTTCAGCTTTAACATACCCATATATATTTTTTTGATATTTTTCCTCACCCAGTACACTTGTATTTAAACACCACACACCCCCACCTCTCCCTTGTATTTCTATTCCTAAATCAAAACACACTTACTTCTGTTCTATATTGTTAATGTAATTCCGTATTTCCCGTTTAACCAGACATACTGTAGATCAATCCAGCTTTGCCTTAAGTAGCCCGCCACCACTTGTTTCCTTGTAAACCCTCTTTTCCCAGAGTTCTCCTCTCTCCACATATCCACTAGATCCACACTAGACATTATTTCTGTTTGTGTATTTCTAGCTGTGTCACACTTAAAATCTTGCTCGTAGTATCTAACCTACTTCACAAAGTGTTAAAGTCACAGACAAACAAACAATTCCCCTGCACCTTTAGCCCTTCAAAGAAAAACTTCCTGATTTTCTCCACATTGGGCGCATACAGGTATATTCCCTAATCTAAACAACACACCCTGATGTTCAAATTCTAATATAATCACCCTCCCTTCTGTGTCCTCATATACTACCTATATATTTTCCACTACATCTTTTTTTAAATAATACTGCTACACCACATCAATCAATCAATCAGATTTATTTATATAGCACATTTAACATGACACGTGTCAACCAAAGTGCTGTACAGAGGGTAGATACACATAGATGTATATTGACAACAATCACACTCCGTTTTATGGGAGGGCACACAGGCAAATACATAGGAAAACAGGGCATGAGTCAGTGAACGGGAAAGGCTAGTAGGTAGAAGTGGGTTTTGAGCCTAGATTTGAAGGCATCTATCGAGGGGGCAAGCCTAATGGAGGTGGGGATGCTGTTCCACAATTGAGGGGCTGCGACAGCAAAGGCAGGGCCCCCCCGGAGCTTGAGGTTAGACATCCGGACTGTCAGGTGCCTCTGATCGGCTGACCTGAGCGACCTGGTGTTGGAATAGGGGGATAGGAGGTCTGAGATGTAGAAGGGGGGGTGACCATTAAGGACTTTAAAAACAAATAGGAGAACCTTAAAATCTATCCTGTAGCGTACTGGAAGCCAATGAAGGGAGGCAAGGACAGGGGTGATGTGGTCTCTCTTGCGGGTTCTCGTCAACAGTCTGGCAGCGGCGTTTTGTACCAGTTGTAAGCGGGACAGGGAAGACTGGTTAATGCCTATAAGAGGGAGTTGCAGTAGTCTAATCTAGATGAAATGAAGGTGTGGATGACTCTCTGAAGGTCTGCAGGGGAGAGAAAGGCTTTGAGTTTGGCAATGGTGCGTAGTTGGAAAAAACATGCCTTTACCACTGAGTTCACTTGTCTGTCGAATTTAAATTGTGGGTCAAAAATGACACCTAGGTTCTTGACATAAGGCTTGACCAGGGAGGACAGGTTGCCAAGGCTGTTGGTAAGGGTGGTGACAGCGTCTGGGGGACCGAAGAGGATTATTTCGCATTTGTTTTGATTTAGTTGTAGAATGTTTTGTGCCATCCAACATTTAACGTCATCCAGGCAGGACATGAGACTGTTAAGTAGAGACTGGTTGTTAGGTTTCAGGGAAACGTAAAGCTGTGTGTTGTCAGCATAACAGTGAAAAGAGATGTTGTGCTTCTGAATGATTGGACCAAGGGGTAGCATGTAAAGAGAGAACAGGTTCGGGGCCAAGGATGGACCCTTGCAGGACCCCACAGGAGAGGGAGGTTGAGGGGGAGGAGCAGTTGGCAATGTTGACAGCAAAGCTTCTATTTGTGAGATAGGAGGAGAACCATGCTAGTGCAGTGCCACTGACACCAACCCCATGTTGGAGACGATCTAATAGAATGGTGTGATCAACAGTGTCGAAAGCTGCGCTGAGGTCAAGCAGCATTAAAACAGCAGTCACGGTTGTCAGCGGCGAGGAGTAGGTCATTTGACACTTTAAGGAGGGCTGACTGAAATGTCTCCAGGATGCTGTTCTGGTGCAGGTAGGGAGACAATTGGCACAGAACAACCTTTTCGAGTATTTTTGACAGAAAAGGAAGCTTGGAAATGGGCCTGTAATTACTGTGCTGGGTGGGGTCAAGGTTTGGTTTTTTCAATAGGGGCTGGACTACTGCATGTTTAAAGCAGGATGGAACAGTACCAGGGAGCTGTTAATAATGGAGAGGATGCTGGGACCGGTTGTGTGAAAAACCTGTTTCAGGAGAGCAGTGGGAACAGTGTTAAGGGGGCAGGTCGCAGGTTTCATAGAGGAAACTATCTCTGTGAGGGTGAGTAGACTGATGGGCTGAAAGCAGGTCAGTGTGGATGAGCAGACCAGAGGGACAGCTAAGTTACGTGTGGGGGGTGAGATGTTCCTTCTGATATCCTCAACTTTGGTGGTGAAAAAATTTGAGAATTCCTCACACTTAGTTGGGGACACATCCAGGCAGGTACTGGGGGGGGGCTAATGAGAGAGTTGATGGTAGTGAACAGGGTCCTGGGGTTGTGGGAGTTGTTGATGAGGTCAGAAAAATATGTGATTCTCGCCGCTTTAACCGCTAGCTGGTAGTTAATGCGACTGTCCCTAAGCATTTCAAGTGAGACTTGAAGTTTGTCACGTTTCCACTTCCGCTCTGCCTTCCTATACTCTTTTCTCTGGGCTCTGGTGTTATCATTGAGTCAGGGCTGCCCTTTAGGCTTAGGTTTTTTCTGTCTAAGGGGGGCTACAGAGTCTAGAGTGGAGAGGAAGGTGGTGTTGAAAAGGGATGTAAGCTCTTCAGTGCTAAGATGGGAGGGAGAGGCTTCAATAGTGCAGGTGTTAGGGGCAGCTATGAAGGCAGTGGAGAACTTACTGGCAGTCGAGGGGTTAATGTTGCGAGAGAGACGTGCAGGGGGAGGGAATTTGGGTGTGGGGAGTGACAGAGATAAGGTAAACACAACAGCAAGATGATCAGATGAACATGCATTTGTTATGATTAAACTGGACACTGGAAAACCAGATGTTAACATGATCGCTCTGTACCATGATTTAAATATAATACATCAGTCCATTTTCTTTTCACATCACTCATTATATTTTCCATCCACCACGTCTCCTGCAACATCACTATATCCGTATTAAAAGTTGATATCACCTGCTCAATTTTAGTTTTGTTCCTCAGTCCGTTCACATTAAGCGATGTTACAGTGATGGCAGCACACATGACGAAAAATATATTGATTATCCTATATATCATACCTTATCATACCTTCTTAGTACACCTCCCCTTAGCACCTCTGTTCTCTCTTGATTTTCTTTTCAGTAGGTTGATAGGCTGGTGTCCATCTCCTTAGAGTCCTCTGATGTAGCCCGCACCTCTTCCCCAGTGCCTGACGCGTGTATCGCTTCCGCAACGGAATCTGATTGGCCGCGACCCCCACGTGACCCGCCCCCCTATCCACCGCTCTGCCGCTGCCGCGCGCAGCAGAGAGCGGCCGCGGACTCGCTCGCTTCCTCAATTTATACGCATGGAAGTATTGACTGAATGAATGAATGAATGAAAACTTTATTTAACAGATTGCAGAATGGGTACAATACAGTACGGCTCAATACACACAATTGTTAAGGGGATGCAGACCTGAGAAAGACGTTTGTCTTGTTTACATCTGGGTCCCCCGGCAGAGCGGTGGATAGGGGGGCGGGTCACGTGGGGGTCGCGGCCAATCAGAGGAACACGGAAACCAAATTCCGTTGCGGAAGCGATACACGCGTCCCTGACACCCCCTCTGAGTCTCCTATAGACTCCTCCCTCTTCTCCGCGCATGTAGACATTCTCTCTGCCGCGTCCCTTTCGCCGCGCGCTCTACCGCCTCCTCGCCCTCCAGCGCTGCCTCCTCGGGTCCGCGGCCCAGACCCAGTAGCTCTTGTTTCGCCTGTAGATGCTCCCGATCCCAGCTGTGTCTCCATGGACATCAGTGACCTCAGCAGTCCCGAATCAAAAACATCTATGTTTTTCATTTAGGCCTGCTGTGTTCTCTCTCTCTCTCTGTCGCGCTGTCAGCTCTCTCTCCTCGTCATCGGTTGCCGCCTCTTTGCTCTCCTGTACCCTCTGCCACGCACTCAGCTCTGCGCTCTCTCCTGTCGCCGGCTCCACTTGATCTCCCTCTGGGGTCTGCATGGTCTCCTCCTCTTCCTCATCCTCCTCCTCCGCTTCATCGTCTCCTTCGTCTTCTTCCTCTCCTTCTTCTTCATCATCTGCTTTTGCCTCGCCCTCATCCTCTCCACCTGCTTTCTCCGTCTCAGTGGCTTCTCCTCCGTCGTTTCCACCCTTCTTGGCAGCCCCACCGGTCTCACCTCTCGTACCCTGCTCCTCATTCCAGGGTGTGCATGTACACTGCGCATACTTAAACAACTATCTCACTATCAAACTCAAAGCTTCCGCGCGCTGTCAAACTCAAACCGACCTGTCAAAAAGAGGGCGTGTTCTAGGCGACAGTGTTAACCACTACACTACCGTGCCAGGTTCACTTGTGTGTGTTTTCGGGTTATATAGAGGTCATTGGGCTTCACTAACGTGGTTCACTGAGATCAAGGACTGACAAATAGACTTTGATCTCTTCCTAGAGACAAAAACAGCAACATTAGTTTGCAATGTGACCTAACGAATTAAGACGATGTAGGAAGGAGCGGGAGCTTCATTCTTTATCACCTCATCTGCTCACTTGTAGTCAAACCTGCGGAGAGTGTTCTCATGGGAGATGGAGAGGGATCTATTCAAGGCATCTCTCTCTCTCTCTCTCTCTCTCTCTCTCTCTCTCTCTCTCTCTCTCTCTGTCTCTCTGAGTCAGTGGTATCGCCCACATAAACATGGCCTCCTGGGTCGTCTGGCTCTCACACACTTTTCTTCACAAAAGGGAAGCAGGAAGAATGAAGGAGAGAAAAGAGGGTAACAAGAGAGGGGTGATCAAGAGAGATGTACTGCCGATGTGAGTGAGGGAACTCTCTCTCTGGAGAGAGCAGTGCTAAAAGAAACCCTTAGCGGATGTCAGGACTGTAAAGCGTTATAATGAAATCATTATCTGATCTGTTGTATGGATGTGACAGAGCTGTATCCCGAATACACTGTTTACAGTTTGGATTTTGGTTTTTATTTTGATTGATATTTAAATCATAATGATTAAAAGTAAACAATTCTGTTTCCCACATCCGATCATGCAGAAGGAGCTTTTTAAAATGTACCGATAGGAAAGCTAAATCCAAGATGAAATTTCACTTATAACTAATTGACTTATCCCAGACAAAAAAGAGAGATCCATACCAAAATGAGAATAAGGACATTTTCTCATGTTTCTCAAATTCATCTCAGGAGAAATAACACAACAATGTTGACATCAACTAACCATTGATGATCAGCCACCAGCTACTCAAGCATGATGTCTTGAGTGCAGGGAAATCCTTAGTCGACCAAGACTTTTTTAGTCGATTAGTTTCCTATATGCTTCTTTTCCAGGTTGAATGAGTTGTTTAATTTCTTGTGAATATAGTAGGGCTGGGCATCGATATAATATTTATATTTAATATTTGAATACTTGTTAAATTATAAAGAAATCGAATGGTTTATCCGAATATTGTTTTGTAAAAAAAAAAGAAAAAAAAAGATACTGTATATTTCCCCTCGTTTTTACCGGCACCTACACTGTGCACTATTGAGATGTGACCCTATTAACTATTACACCGCTGAACGGCATGCTCGGTACAGCTTGCTAGCTAGCCAGGTAGCATAACAGTCAACAGAAAATAAAGAGAGATTGGAGATGGTTTTGTACGTTTGCCATGTTGTTTCACTAAGTTCACACATTTCAGTGATGTAACGTTCAGAATTAATGCTTTACGTTCGCCCGCTCTGCTATTAAAAACGAAATCATACATTAACATGGAAGCACAGACATTTCACGCATCAACAATGTAACTTTTGGAATGAATGCTTTTGTTCCTGGAAATAACGTCCGCCTGCTGCGAAAATATCTAGATGTTAGCAGTGACAGCAGCCAGCTAGCTTGCTTGTTGGATTATCTCATGTTCGCAACACATTCCCTGCCACGCAATTTGAGCATCTTATACCACTCTCTGCCAGCACTGTAAGCATAGGCGGAGTTTGAACTTGACGCCAGGGGGTGCGAGTCATTAGGCTTGTTCAAGATGGGATAGGCGGACGCAGATCTGCGCAGGTTTTACTACGGCCTCGCCAAGCGCGTTGCATGACGGTTAGAATGTTGTCCGATTTGCTCTGAAATTCTGACTAGGCGAGGCGCGGAACTCCTGCGGGAGCGAGCCGCGCGCAGCATTCAGAGCGAGGCTCCACAGTACCTCTCAGCCGGCTGCTCCCGGCTGGGAAGCGACTTGCTACGGTCGCGCAAAGCGCCTATTGGCTCAGAAAAGTTGTCAGTCACCAGCCATGTGACAGCCAGGGAGTTATGAGACGTTTGATTGATTGAAAACTTTATTATGTTATGCGTTATCAACTTATCATCATATCATCATGATAAACTTCAAGCTGTCAGACACACACACACACACACACATACAGCAGTGTGTTGTGTGTGCGTGCGGCCAGGAGCGCGCAACAAGATGGTATACATTATGGTATATGAATAGTATATGGTGTGCTGTACATTTGAATCTGATCTAATTCTGCACACGGCCATCGCATTATAATGAGCTGGACAGGTGTGTAATGTGTGTGTGGTGACGTGAAAGCGTATCTGCCGCGCGAGACTAGGCGAGGGGCTCTCGTGAAATCGGCAGTGTCCGCCCTCTTAACTCCTCCCCCGGCTTTTACCTTTATTTTTTACAATGCCCTAATTTTTTATTTTATTTAGGTAGTACAGCAGCACACACACACACTCACACACACAGCACTACGGGGGATCATTTTTAACTGACTTGAAAAATGGAGGCTCTAATTATTATTATTCATAGAGACTCTCGAGCAATAATAATTATTACAGCCTCCATTTTTCGTGGACGAAAAATATACCAGACTATAGATATCAATTTTCCCGAAATAACGCTACCTGCCTCGACAAAATCCGTGCATTGGTTATCCAGATACATTAATTATCATCTCAGAATAAGTGGCTTAAGTACAAGCGTTACAATATCGCACGGGGCATTCTGCTGCTGCTGCTTGGTGCTTGGCCGCGCGTTAACCCTTTCACTGCCACACTACAGAAGGTTCGCCTTATAATGTGACATGATTACTACTATAAAATGAATGTATTGTAAAACAAAACATAATAGAATTCAGATTTGTTTCTCACAATTATTATAATTTTATTAAAATAAAAATAATATTGATTTTTTTTTTTTTTTTTTTTTAAAGGCAATTTCACCCCCGGCCACCAGGGGGTGCAATGCACCCCCTGCACCCCCATAAACTCCGCCCATGACTGTAAGCCTATGGAGATGTTCACCTTATTTGCAGGGCTATAACTTTTTAAATTGTATTGCTAAATTGACATTACTATGGCCCATTCAACATCGATTATCTATCGTTCAGGATGTAGGAACGTTTAACTTTTTCATTCATAGATTCATACGAAAATACCGCCTAGAATATAAATATGTTTTTATCGTTTTCTGCAGTAATTCCTAGAACGTGAGATATAGGCATAAACGCATATATAGATTATCAAATGCTGTTTGTTGGCGATACACGCTATATAAAAAATTTCAACTGTACATGATCCTAAAAGTTATGACTGATCATGCGCGGATGAACGGGGGGGGGGGGTCGTTTATAATTCCGTGATCGTCAGTAAATGCTTTATGTAGTATGGGTGATATATTGATCAGAGCAGTTTGCATGGATAATAATAAACAAACGAGCTGAAAATGACGTCAGCGTCAGCGATGAGACTGGAGAAAAAAGATCCCACTTATTTGACGCAATCTCCTAAATCCATTTCCGGCTTGTATAATCATAATAAACGGCAAAATCGTATCGATTATTGCGTTATGGCAGCGATCGCCACACACGGACGTGTGTATACAGTCCCGCAACAATATGCGAGTGCCAGACGCATTTCCCAGACGCACCGAGATCGACTCGTCCATTTCCGGTTTGGCAACTCGCCGATCATCCACCAGGCAGCAGTATTGAAGCGTTGCAGAGTTGTGCATGCTCCCACTGCATCAGACCAGGCTCTGTGAGGGAATTATGAATAACATGGCGAAAAAATTTAATATGATCTCAATAACGTCGTATGCCGTGGATTGGCAGAATTCGCATGAACTTGAAACATGTCGTAAGCCGTTTCCGGCGTGGGATGTGTTAAGAAAAAACTATATTATATGTTAACGGGGGGAGGGGGTTTGATTAGTATTCAAATAGTTCCCAGTGACTATCAAATTGAACATCCCTAGAATATAGCAATATGTGAGTTTTAGGTATTAGTGCTGCTCACTGAATTGTAACACTAGTTTGAGACCATTTGATAACCTGATGAGCCATTTAGCTCTCAACTAAGTCTCACTGAGGACTCAACTAAGTCTCACTGAGGACTCAACTAAGTCTCACTGAGGTCTCTTTGAGATCTTAAATACCGTTTGGCATTTTAAGAAACAACACCAAAAATAATGCTGATTTATTTTACACATAATCTCACACGCATCCAAAAACTCTAAACAGTTTTTCACATATTAATTGAGTTTTGACAGTGAAAGTAGATTAGTTTGAATATGGCCACCGTATGAATATGGACATTGAATCCTTGACTTGTGTTAATTACAGCTTCATGAAATGATGTAGATATATAATTTAAAAAGAAATAGCAATACTTTGGCTTATAGGGAGCTGGACGCATTGAGCTGTAATTAACACAACACAAGGATTTAACGTCCCCAATTACATCACTTGTGGCCCTATTCAAACTCATTTACTCTCAATAATTGTCAATAACTAACTTTAATCGTTTTCTGAGTTTTTGGATGTGTGAGATTATTTGCCCCTTTATTTTTACAAATAAATAAATATACATTGTATATATCTATTACAAGCTTATAATGTGTCCAGGTGTTACACATTTCTACTACTAGACCTTGTTACCTAATAATTAGTTAGACTAGAAGTCTTTATTTGTCATGCAGTTTAACACACACACGCGAGATGGGCGACCCATAGGAACACACACACACATGCACTGAGTCGCCGATGAAATGTCTCTCTGCACTTGACCCATCCCGTCGTCCTTCCCCCCATGGGCAGCCGGGAGCAGATAGGGCGTCAACGTGAGCCGCGCCCCGGGGACCAATCCAAGTGCTCCTGTCCGTCTTCGTCAAGGACGCCACAGCGTTAGCGATCTGTTGTGCATGTTTTTCCATTGGGTTTATCTTATCGGGGGGGAAACCCTTGCGAGCACGGGGAGAACATGCAAACTCCACACAGAAAGGCCTGGGAGATACCCCACCTGAGTACCTGGCATCATGGAAACCTGGTCCCCAAGCGGGAATCGAACCCTGGACCTTCTTGCTGTGAGGCGACAGTGTTAACCACTACACCACCTTGCGCTACATGTACATAATTATAGACAATGCTATAATGATGTTGATCACACTCACAGCTGCAGAATGAATTACTATGTAGCGAGGCTATTTAAAGTCTGATACATCCTCAACAATCCACACTCTGTTTTACGACTGTATACATATCTCTTTCTGTATCAGCCATTAATTGGCCTGTGAACGTAATGAGTGTGAGAGTCTCTGGCACTGGTCCAACTGTGAGAACACACACATACAGTAGTGTGACTGGCTGCTATCTGAATAGGTAACACTCCTAAAGTTCATCAGGGACATCGTGAAAACAAACTTCCCAGCCGCAAGGATCTCACACTTGAAGTGTGTGCGTGTGTGTGCGTGCGTGTGTGTGCGTGCGTGTGCGTGCGTGCGCGTGTGTGTGTGTGTGCGTGTGCGTGTGCATGTGTGAAAGTGTTTTCTTTGGGCCAGTAGACCGGTCCTCTCCCTGAATCATGTTCTCGGTTGCTATACAGAGAACTCTTCCTGTGGGCGCACACAGGAAATTGTTGCCTGGTTCTTGGCTGTTGAGCTGGACAATCCCTTTGGCTGTGTGTTTTTATGGTGTGTGGGTGGTGGGTGTGTGTGTGTATGTGTGCGTGTGCGTATGCATGCGTTATGTCTCCGTCTATAAGTGTCTGTGCACAGTTTTGTGCATCAATAACAGGTGTGGGTGTATTTTCAAGTTTTTTGGAAACAGAAACACACACACACAGGCATATACCCTGGTGCACAGGCATATTTTCCTAGCCTGTAGCTCAGTATATTTTATTTTAGCCTGATTCCCCTCATTGTTTAGTTACATAACAGGGCTTAAAGTTACAGTCCACCAGCGATGGCACTAGGGGCCTGAGGATAGACGGGCTTCCTATAGCACTCCTCTGGGTTAAGTGCTCCGTTGGAGGTTGTTGACTTTTCAACCTGCTAAATGGAGTAGATCTCCTCATCATGTGGATCATGTCACGTCTCTGGAGTGAAGTTATGGAATTACCATGTTGTGCGCTCTGTGTTTCTGAGACAAAGCGACAAGAAGACAACGACTATGTTCCCTATAGCTGGACACACACACACACACACACACACACACACACACACACACACACACACACACACACACACACACACACTAGGGCGTTTGAACCTTCGTTCGTTACATTGGCATTCGAATTCTAAATCAACATTTGAAATTTTAATTTTTAATAAAAAATTATTTTATTTATTTATATATAAAAAAAAGTTTTTATTAATTCTGTTTAAACCAATGGGGGTTTTCTTCACAGTTGCAGATAAAGATTAGGCTACACTAATATTATAGTATTAAAAGAAACTGATGAGTTATATTCATTAAAGAAAGTTGATTTAATTGATTTAGTTGGGCTAAACACACACACACACACACCACACACACACACACACACACACACACACACACACACACACACACACACACACACACACACACACACACACACACACACACACACACACACACACACACACACACACACACACACACACACACACACACACACACACACACACACACACACACACACAGGTCCAAGAGAAGCTACTACCAACCTCAAGCCATCCAGATCCTAAATCAGGACTCTTGTCTAGTATCTGTACACTACTCACCGACTGCATCATACATCCATGTTCATTTGCACACTCCTTCATTTGCACATCTGCTCATTTGCATTGCACTCCCTTAGTTCCTGCTTGGAATTCGGACTTCGACGGCCGTTCCGTTTCATAATTATTTCCTTGTAGGAGGTCAGATTTTTCCTAATTCCTACTTCAATGGAATGCACAATAAACATAGCAGGGTGAACACAGCTGCAGCTAATAACATCAACCCTCTGAGACCTACATACCCATGTTTGGGGGTACATCACGCATGAATACTGTTGGGCTGAGTCAGCTTTACAAGCATAACCAATGAATGCACTTCCAAGACCACGGTTTGCATAAATAGGCAAATGTATACTTTCTTTCAAAAAGTGTAAATAACATCTTTGTACTGTTTGGTTTTGACCCTAAAATATATTAAGCATGGCTGTAAAGGTGAGTCACTCTGATAACTTGAGGTGAAAGGTCACAGGGCTCCTTTTTAAAATGGCCATGTCAATTCATCACCTCAAAATGTTGCTTAAACACTTTCCGTGCCAGCCGTGCCAGTCCTAGATACCCCGTTGAGTGCCAACGCTCTATTCAATGACAGAGCGCTCACATTTGTGAGCACATTTGTGAGCGTGACCTGTTCTGTCTAAATGTTTAAATGTTGAGCGATTTGCAGTGTCAAATTTCCCACGGGATAATAAAAGTATTTCTATTCTATTCTATTCTATTGTGAACGCATAAACTATGGCTATGTGTCTAATACGACCGTCGCTTATCAATGACTTGTTTGCAGTCAACATTGTCGAAACGGATTGTTTTTTAATAGGTTCATTTCCGTTTTATACCATTTTGAAAAACGCTAGTTTTTTTAAAGTTTCAGAAACAAATAAAGATTCCACATGAATCGTGCTTTACTGGAATACACAAAACACGTTGTCATTTTTCTGCCTATTTATGAATCGTTTTCAAATAAACGCTAGATTATCGATAGTATATGTGTACTTATGCAAGCTATAGAAGCGGGCTGAAAAATCGATTATCTTATTTCCTGATCGCACACACACACACACACACACACACACACACACACACACACACACACACACACACAGGGCACGAAATTAACTTTTTGACTCACCGGCCAGTGGTGGGTAGATGGGAAAAATCTACCCGCCAAGCATATTTCTTACCAGCCAAAAAAAACGCATTTTTGTGTCACATATATATATATTAAAAAAGATCTGTAAATTTCAAGTAGATGGGGTATTATGTTGAAGAATACACTTAAATAAGAGGCCAGAGTAAAATGTTAAGCAAATTATTTTAATATATTCATTGATGATTGATTAATCAATACATGTCAATTCAATCTTAAGCTTAAATTGTAACCTACTGTTAAACATCGTCAGACTCCTCACTCTACCCTCTTTGCAGGATTTAACAGAACATAATAAAATGTGAAGGTTTTATAAACCTAACTTAAACCTCCTCAATCATGTCCTCATCAGAGTCCACAATCTCATTGATTTACTACCGATGACAAACGTGTTGTTTCTGTTTTTCTTTTTGACTTTGACTGTGAGAAAATAATAATCACACACAAAGGGATAATGGCTTATAGCAGAC
Organism: Notolepis coatsorum; assembly: GCF_963971535.1. NCBI lineage: Eukaryota > Metazoa > Chordata > Actinopteri > Aulopiformes > Paralepididae > Notolepis > Notolepis coatsorum. The sequence continues at coordinate 126,859,110 of NC_140173.1, forward strand.
TTAATGATTTTAGAATATTTCAGATAATCAACTATCCAGTTAGTATTTATACTGTAATGTTTGGCTTTAAATCATATTGAACGTAGAGAGAGAGAGCGAGAGCGAGAGCGATGAATGAAAATGGGGGACCCTGATGTAAACAAGACGAAAGTCTTTCTCTGGTCTGCATCCCCTTAACAATTGTATGTATTGAGCTGTACTGTACTGTACCCATTCTGAAATCTGTTAATAAAGTTTTCAATCAATCAATCAATCAAGCGAGAGAGAGAGAGGAGATGCGCCCAGTATGGTTCTGCGGGGCTGCAGCTGGATACTATTGTTCTGCGGGGCTGCAGCTGGATACTATTGGGAGAGAGAGCCCCCGTCTGAGTCGCGTAGTTGATGATGTCACACACACTAGACTAGGATGTCAACACACGGAGCCTGGATGCCTGGATGCATGAAGTGATATAATTAAGAAACGAATAGCCAATAAATGTGAAGTTATCTTTGAACCCCTGTTGTCAAGCCTCGTTAATATAACCCCTTTCCTCACTAATGGAACTGGTTTTGTGGACTCACTGACGGTGCTTTGAGTGTTTCCAGGGTTAGCAGCTAACGCTAATTAGCTTAGCTTAGTCAGCTCATGGTCTATCTATAATGAAATGATAGGAAAAGCTCTGCGAAATGTTCTTTTGTTAGGTGGTCCCGCTCTCGCTGCCGCGGTGGGTTTTCTTTTTAGCGGTCGGCTTACTCTCATAGTTCCACATTATTTGTAACCCATTTAAAGTTATTAAGCTAACGTTAGCTCCCTACAGTGCAAGCAGGCGCCATGGGCAGTCAGGACAGAAGAGTAGTGGATGTGACATCGGTAAACAAGCCACATATTAGGCCTGTCGTAAGACCAAAACACACGGCAGTTTTAATAATTTTACATTACTATTTTGTGACCCGCCACATGGCGGACAGACCTATCAGTGGCACTCGCCAAACCTAAAATCTGGTCGCCAATGGCCAATTTCGGGCCCTGCACACACACATACACACATACGGGACACGTTGATATATCTGTGAAAATAGCTCTGATTTTCCCAAGACTGGTAAAATAGATTCCTTACCTCAGATCAGATGTTCTCCAAAAAGATTATTCCAATTCCTGATCGCCATTCCAAATATCGATTGCGTTTATTGATCCAACGCTGGGTGGTCGAAACACATATTCTCCGCTGTTCTGATGGTGGGCGATGACTGCAGTAGGCTCGGATTACATGCCTGACAAGTAAAATGTGGAATCCGGACTTTCTTTTCCCCATGCGTTTTCATTCAGTCCAATCCAAATGATGCATTACCATCCGGGAGACGATAGGGGGCGGTATTTTCCCAATTCGAGCTCAGAGAGAGTTCCAGTGGTAACGTGAGGCTAGATTGATGAAATATGAATGGAAATCGCTAATAAAAAAAATAATGATTAAACGACGAGATTTCCAGCTGAATCTTTATCATTTTCACAATTATGTCAGGTTGAGTCAGTTTCACATTGTGATGATCATGATGTATATATATGTATACAGTATATATAATGAATCATGGTATTGTAGGCCTACACAATTGTATTAATAAAAAGCAAAAAGTTAACATACAGAATGATTTCTGAAATATTTTACAATGTAACTTGTAACAATGTAAAATAAAAATGATATTCATACATCAGGCTCATTACCACGCAGTTCAATATGGTGAACATTGGATTATTCAATGTGATTTTCTGAATGCCATACAGGCCTTTATTATTTTTTCCTTAGTACAATATTGTGAATCATTAAACTAGCTGTATAATGTAGGCTATAGAAAGGCCGGTCCAGTGTCTAGTCATACAGCCCTCTGCCTTGGCAGCCCTGCTGCTCGGAGCCAGCAGAGATGAGCAGGTATAATAACCCCTATTATAAGCTTCTCCTATAGTCTATTCATAGTCGTGGAGGCCTGACTCCCCCCTGCTGCTGTACCTTCACTGCACCTCCCCGCTTCGCCTCCTGCTCAATTACTTACTTCCTTCGCCCACTCCCGCGTACGTCTTGTTGCTCCCGCTGATATATGGTACCTTTATGGACAGAAGACAAAGCAAGAGCCTGCACTGCAAATATAGCAAAGGCAATAACATGTTTGTTTGTTTTTTTTGTAGAAGGAGAGAGACTCTTGTTGCTGTTCTGTCTGTGCTGGACAGAAAGCGACACTTCAGAACGAGGGGGCGTGAATCGCCTGCTCCTTTCTAACGAGGACGTGTTGAATGGAGGAAAAACTGAACCATTGTGGACCGCATTCACATGGCGGACGTTTTGCTCAGGTTGGGATTCCTTTCCCGGGTCCTGAGCGTGACATAAGAGCCCGCCGTGTGAAGACGGCAAATGCTACGACTTTTGTTGGCGTCGTTTGTCGACTGTCTAGTGATGGATGGATGGATGGATGGATGGATGGATGGGTGGCTCTATGGATGGATGGAATGGATCATGGAGGGCAAGGTGAGATGGCACTGGCTTTATCAAGGCAGAAGCAATCAGAAATCCTGTGATTTAGTCGATGAGGAAAGTTGATTTTTGAAAGCGAGAGAGAGGGGTAGGAGGAGGAAGAGGACGCCATACAGGCCATGTTGTTGTTGGACCAAACACCAACTCTACCTTGTTTTTTACCTCACCCCTTCCTTCCCTCCCTCCCTCCCCCTCCCTCCCTCCCCCCCCCCCCCCTCTCTCTCTCTCTCTCTCTCTCTCTCTCTCTCTCTCTCTCTCTCTCTCTCTCTCTCTCTCTCTCTCTCTCTCTCTCTCTCTCTCTCTCTCTCTCTCTCTCTCTCTCTCTCTCTCTCTCTCTCTCTCTCTCTGTCAACCCCCCCTGTCTGCTGACTAACTGACCCACATTCTGCTCAGTGTGACTGCTGGCTGCCCTTAGGGTGTGTGTGTGTGTGTGTGTGCGTGCGTGTGGGTGCATGTGCATGCGTTTGCGTGCGTGCTTTGTTTGTATGTGTGCGTGAATGTGTGCGTCTCTGCTGGTAGACTACACTTCATGTGTGTGCTGCACAGTGGTCTGTGTTTTAGTGTCTCGTCTGCCCGCCCGCCTACAGCGTTTTATCTTAATGTTTGTCTGCCTTCCATCAGGTGTGTGGATGTGTGGGTTGTCATTCGGGTCTGTCTCCGTCTTGTCTGCCTGCCTGCCGCGTCGCCTCCCTCAAGACGCCAGTGGGACCTGAACAGGAATAGAACGGAGAGACGGAGCAGAGACAAATCATTGGTGAAACGTCTCTTTCTTTGGTGCTGCCGTGTTTGTCTGCTCGTGTTATGTTATGTCGTGTGGTCTGTGGGGGGCTTCCAGACGCCTGTGACATTCCCCAGCAGAGCCAGTGTTTTCAGATAGTCTGCCCTCTAGTGGACGGTAGTAGTAGTCTGCTGTGGTGATCTTGTGTGCTGGGTGGGTTCAGTCTTTCAGTGAACATGGTTGAGAGACATTGAATAATATAGATCATCATTATCATTATAATTATAATTGAGTAGCCATTGGATTTGAACACGAGGGAATGGATATCCCAAATTGTCAATACAAAGCGGAAAAATAACCTGGCATGATTTGTTTGTGTTTTTTTTATAGGTGTAAAACGTTGGGACGTGTGCCCCGTAGGGCATTCTGAATCTACCTGCTAACTTGTCGTGGAGAACCAGAGGAGGAAAGGAGAAGAGAAAGCGGAGAGGAGGAGAGGAGAGAGCTCCCTCAGGCTGGGGGACAGGATGGCTCTGCCCGACAAACACAAGGTGAAGCGCCAGCGGCTGGATAGGATCTGTGAAGGTGAGGAAGTCTTACTGTGTTTTCTTTCTTTTCTCCTCCTATTTTCTCTCTTTGCCTTTAAAGAATAATTTTCCCTTGTTGTTTTTTTGGTAATTCTTTGTGATTTTGATCAATCCTTTTGCATTTCTGTCGCAAGTGGAATAAGATAAGATATTCCTTTATTGATCCCCTTGGGGAAATTCAGGAATATAGATGTTTGGTGCAGCTGTTGCAAGTGGATTAGAGATGTTTGGTGCAACATGTGCAGCAGGTCATGCTTGTAATTACGTGTGTGTGCGTGCGTGTGTGTGGGTGTGTGTGTGTGTGTACCTACATCATTGTAACAGTTACCCAGAACACATTCCACAACACACACACACACACACACACACACACACACACACACACACACACACACACACACACACACACACACACACACACATAATGGCTAAAGGGTGATTAGTAGGGGTGGAACGGTTCACAAAATTCACGGTTCGGTTCGTATCACGTTTTTGGGTGAATGGTTTTCGGTTCGGTTCGATATACGTTTTTTATTTTATTTTATTTTTTAAATGTAACACTCCAAAAATACCATACATCAACATAAGATATATAGCCTAAAAATAATCCAACTTTTCAGTTATTCTCAAGGACGTAATCATGCAAAAACTGAAAGAATGAGGCAGTTTGACATCATGATCAGGCACATTATTTTGACAGTGACCGGTTAGAGCTAGGAGAGATGTTGGTACAGCAAGAGGGGCATTGCTGATTTAAACATGTTTCTCATTTATTTGGTAAAAAATAAGGTTTACAGCGGTTTGCCTTAAATAAAATACAAAGACCAAACTGGCACACAAAGACCGAACTGACTGAAAAATATACGCAACATTTGTCAAAGTATTAACTTAGTGCAAACAAACTAAATAATTCTATTTGTTTGTGGCCACATTATAGACAAAGGCCATCAACATAAAGTATTGATTGATTGAAAATTGTATTAACAGATTGCAGAATGGGTACAATACAGTACAGCTCAATACACACAATTGTTAAGGGGATGCACAGAGTATGCATGTGCTCAACAAGCACTAGACTTTCTTATCAAAAAGGAAAAGTCACTGTTATTTAAAATAAATAAATCATGTGTACTAAATATATATTAACTTTTTAATTGCATGAAACATTATCAAGTATTCTCTTAGGGCTTGTGTCCACCAGGGACGTTTTATGAGTTGTCAGCTCCTTTCTGTCATTAATTTCTATGCTGGAGACGCGACAGGCGCGCTCCTCTTCCCAGCGCCGCGCCTCGCGTTTTATGAGCTCTCGGCGGCAGCGTTTTTGGTCGGAGCGCTTCCAGCTCATAAAGTTGAAACTAGTTAAACTTTTGGAAAGGAGCGCGCTCATCAGAAAAACGCTCTGAGCTTTTTTTTTTTTTTTTTTCAAAGCGGTCCGCCTTGAAAAAAAGGCTTTTAGTGGACACATAGCCTTATGCCGTTTTTCACTGCATGGTTGTACCTAATCAACTTGACTCGCTTTTGCTATTTGAGAGTCTTGCTAGCCGTATTTGAAGTGACATCACACCAGGAAATAGTCAACAGTAACACACGCATGATTTTTTTCCGGAGCCTCTGTGAGTGAAGACGCTCTTTGATTGCAGCGAAGAAGAAAAAGACGCTCCGATTGGCTAACCCTAACCCTAACTCTAAGCATAACCACGTCGAAAGAGGGCCTAAGCATAACCACTTTGAAAGAGGGCCTAAGCATAACCACTTCGAAAGAATGCCTAAGCATAACCACTTCGAAAGAATGCCTAAGCATAACCACTTCGAAGAAGCAGAGAATGTACAAGGCGGAAGAGACCCTTCGGAGCTAAACCAGTCAAAGAGGGTATTTTCTTCTTCGCTGTACGCGGCCTAGCCAATCAGAGAGCGTCTTCGCAAATGGAGGCTACAGAATAAAATCACGCGTAACACACAGCATTGGAACCTGGAGAAGCCCTGATGATATAATATAAACAAACAGCTAATAAATGTGAAGTTATCTTTAACACTTTAATCGCCATGGGTTAAATTCATAATTTACCATCCCTCGCCAGCTCTATTTGTCTATGGAGAAGTTCCCCTTCTTTGCAGGGCTATAACTTTTTAAATTCTATTGCTAAATTGCCATTATTATGGCCCATTCAATGTCCTATATGTATTGTTCAGGGTGTAGCAACGTTAAACTTTTTCATTCACATATTCATACTAAAATATGGTCTAAAGTATAAGTATGTTTTTATCGTTTTCTGCAGCTTTCTTCAGAACGTGATTTATAGCCCTAAATGCATTATATTGATGATCAAATACAGTTTGGTAGGAATCTGTGCGAGATAAAAAATGTCAACTGGACGAAGTTTCTACACATCATCTGATGATGACCGGATGGGCGGGGGATCGTTTATAATTCCGTGGGCAGCGTTAGATGATTCATCCAGAGTGGGTCATATGTTCATCAGATCAGTTAGTATAGAAGACGTTAGAAAATAACGCTGAATCTTACCGTGGCTTCCTCGCGCCGCTGGCAGATGAGCGTGGAACAGAATCTTTTCTATTATGGGATGGAGAAATGCCCGATCCATTTCCAGGTTGTATAATAGTATATACGTCCAAATCATGTTGTTTTTTCGAGTTATTTGCACCGATCGATGTTCACTGTGTCAATACGGAGTCTCTCTAACGATAGCGAGTGCCCGGACCACATATGGATGAGCACTACCGGTTCAAAGGTTAATTTCCGGTTGGCGATCTGCCGATCGGCCACCAGATGGCGCTCTTGAACCGCTAGAGAGTTGAGTGGATCTTTGCAGTGTGTCTCAGGGCTCCGGAAAGGAAATATGATTTCGATGACAGATTTTTGAAATATTGACATCAAAGACGAGTTACGGCGTCTTCGGCAGAATGAGCATGGCTAGGAATGACGTGTAAACTCGTTCACGGCGATCATAGTGTTAAACCTCTGTTGTCAAGCATGTCAATATACCCCCCCCCCCCCCCTTCCCCACTAATGGATCTTGTGTCGTGGAGTCACTTCGCTGTGAGCATTTCCGCGGTTAGCTTGCGGCTAACGTTTGTTAGCTTGTGGCTAACGTTCGTTAGCTTGCGGCTAACGTAACGTTAGCCTAGCTTGCGGCTAACGTTATAACCAAACAATACACACATGCCCCGAACCGTGGAGGTCGTATCGAACGGTGCACGGTTCGAATGCGAACCGTTCCACCCCTAGTGATTAGTCATACCTGCTCCAACCCCATCCCTCTCCTTTAAGTCAGTCAGCCCAGTGTTGTCCAGCTGCCATTCAGCGCAGTTCCAACAGGACTCAGCCAGCCATTCATACTGCTGCAACGTCCATGGAAAGCCAGTGGGAGGAGATGTTTCATAGACTGTGTGTGTGTGTGTGTGTGTGTGTGTGTGTGTGTGTGTGTGTGTGTGTGTGTGTGTGTGTGCGTGTGCGTTAAAGAGAGCCGGAGGACCAACAGCCCCCATCCCACCCTAGAGAGGGGTAGAGAGGTGGAGAAGGGGGGGAAGAAAGAGAAGGAGGGATGGAAGGAGAGGAATGAGGCACAATAAGATGACAGCGGAGGAGGTTGGAGGTGGGTTGGCTGCTGTATGAGAGACTCTTAAAACATATAGTCTGCTGGAGAGAGCTGAAATAGTGAGGCACTTCTAACAGTGCCTGTATTGATTGGTTGTGTGTGTGCTCTAGAGAGAGAGAAAGAGAATGTCTCTTTTCCTTTTTATGACACTCATTATCTCCACCAAGTGGAACACTGGGGGAGATTATGATATTGGCTGTGTCTGTCTGTCTATCTATCTGTCTGTCTGTCTGTCTGTCTGTCTGTCTGTCTGTCTGTCTGTCTGTCTGTCTGTCTGTCTGTCTGTCTGTCTGTCTGTCTGTCTGTCTGTCTGTCTGTCTGTCTGTCTGTCTGTCCGTCAGTCCGTCTGTCTGTGTGTGTATATAATGTGTTTCCAGCAGCATATCTCGCCAACTAAAAGGCTGAGGTAGATGAAACGTTGCACGTAGGCTGACAGCAGGTCATGGACCTGAATTCTGGAATATTTTGTGCAGTACTACACAGCTCAAAGCCTCAGGGTAGCAGCTCTATGGCTCCTGTTTACAACATGGCAATGCCATAGTGAATCTACTGTCGTTGGTATATCTATGCATTAAAATTTAAAACATTTATGCATTAATTCATTTCTATCATTGTCAATTGAAATAAGCCCTGCCCCCACATAGGGCTGGGCGATATAACGATAACGATAATTATCGCGATATATTTTAATAATCGATATCGGGGGGGGGGGGAAATATCGAAAAAAAGAATATCGAAATATATATATTTAAATTATATATATATATATATATATATATATATATATATATATATATATATATTTTTTTTTTTTTGTGACCTGCAACAGGGCAGTTTTAAAAACCAGAGACAGTGGACAGACTTGTCTTTCTTGCCTGCAACTTAAAGTAATGGCTTTGCTTGTCCAAATGACAATACTGACCAAATTGAGATTTATTTTTCTCTTTTATTTTGTTTGCTTTCTCATTTAAATACAGTTTGAAACCGTCTGTACACAGTAGGCTATGTGTGCTAGCAGAGCTAGTCTCCAGTCATGAGTCACGGTGCACATGTGCGCCAAAAGATAGAAAAGAAACTAGCAGAGCCAGAACTGTTCAACTCCCCTGGAGCCACAGCCAGCAGAGAAGCCGGTTTACTTTAGCTTTCAGCCTGCAGCCTGAGAACTGGAGTGTGAGGGGATGTAACACTAAAGATGGCGGCAACGACAAAGAATTGCTGCAAAATAAACATACATCTGTTGTTAAAAAAACATATATATATTTTTTGTATCGATTTTTTTTGTTTGTTATCGATATCGTTATCGCAATATCATTTTTTGCCATATCGCCCAGCCCTACCCCCACATGCTTAAAACCTGTTTCTAACATGCTTCCTATGCTTCCTATAACTATTCATATGCTCCCTAACATCTTTCATATGCTTCCTAACATGCTTCCCATGCTTCCTATAACTCTTGCTATGCTTCCTAACATCCTTCCTATGCTGTCACTACTGATTATTTTGTTATCGATTAATCTGGTGATTATTTTATCGATTAGTAGATTAATCCTAAACCAATCAATTAACCATCAACAATTGATTATATTTTCAATTTAATATTTCAAAATTAGATGAGTATCCTCATCGTTTTTAGCTTTAGATTAAAAAAAAACTACCAGCCAGAGAGATTTTTACCGGCCATAAATAGCTTTTTAATATATTTCCATATGTATTGTGTGTTATCTCTCCACTCCACGCTATGGTAGTGCTTGTGCCAGCACAGGAGATACGATTATTATAACACACTGTACACACACACACAAGAGGGAGAATAGTAGAGTTTTTCCGATACCAGTATCGGAAATGCCTCCGATACAGCCTAAAATGCTGGTATCGGCGAGTACGCGTCAAAGCTATGCTCCGATCCCATATGACGTAATTTATCAACAACACGTGCAGTATCCTCCTGCTGAGAGTGAGCATTATAAAACAAACGTGTTTTTAATCGACCGTGAATTAAAGTGTGAATGCTGTTTGTCATTTTAACAGCAGGTACTTTCTTAAATGCCATCGTCCCGACAGAGCGGTGTGACGAGGAGCTCTGATGTGTTCGCTTGCTGGTGTTATTAGCATTAGCTGAAGAGCTAGCTGAAAAGCTTTTTAGCTTTAACGTTACCTTGGCTAAAGTTGGGGCTATTCATAATCCAGCAATAATGGCTGCAGAGCTGCAAGCAAAGTACAGCAAGTTGGCACAGGAGTATTCCAAGGTAAATAACTTTTTCACCAGTAATGTTACATTGTCTTTCCATCTAGCTCACGTTAACTGGCTAACCTAAGTGTCGTCACTGATCGACCTCTCGCACACATGCACGCAATTAATGACATGTTGCGGACAGCCATACCGGTGACAATGTTTAGCTTTTAGTGCCAAAGGATAAGAGTCTGAGGCGGAGTCTCAAAAGATAAAGTAGAATATTTATTAAATCAATCAAGATACACGTTACTAGCTAACTGAACCGGAGTCTTCTGGATAGCAAGTGCAACAACGTATAACATACGTGCGGAACCAATGTCCCAACACCAACAACAGTTCCGTGGGTGAACTCATTGAGCATAGTTGTCAATTAATGATACTAATCTATACAATCACCTGTTGTTGAATAAATACCATTACTTTCTAGTTATTACTAAAAAAAACAGTATATATAAAACAAAGTTTTATAATTTATATAATATAAAAAAATAAAAACATTTAAATGTATGCACTGGTATCGGATCAGTATCGGTATCGGCCGATACCCAAAGCTTAGGTATCGGAATCGGATTGGGAAGGAAAAAATGGTATCGGATAGGGGTGGAACGGTACACATTAGAACCGTACACCGTTCGGTACGACCTCCACGGTTCGGGGCATGTGTGTATTGTTTGGCTATAACGTTAGCCGCAAGCTAGGCTAACGTTAAGTTAGCCGTGAGCTAACTAGCGTTAGCCGCAAGCTAACCATGGAAACGCTCACAGCGAAGTGACTCCACGACACCAGTTGTCCATTAGTGGGAAAGGGGCGGTATATTGACAAGGCTTGACAACAGGTTGATAGAAGTTAATACTTTGACAAATGTTGCCTATATTTTTCAGTCAGTTTGGTCTTTGTGTGCCAAACATTATTAAAGGTAAACTTTTTTTTTACCAAATAAATGAGAAGCATGTTTAAATCAGCAATGCCTCCCCTCTCTCTCCTAGCTCTAACCGTCACTGTCAAAATAATGTGCCTGATGTCAAACTGCCTCATTCTTTCAGTTTTTGCATGACTACGTCCTTGAGAATAACTGAAAAAACCGTGACACCAAAACGTGATACGAACCGAACCGTAGATTTTGTGAACCGTTCCACCCCTAGTATCGGAACATCTCTAGAGAATAGCTTATAGCAGACTTAATGATTTTACAATATCTTTGCTAATGAAGTCATCATCATCAACTATCAAGTTAGTTTTTATAGTGTAACTTTTGGCTACTTCATTGATCATCATCATTGAACATACAGAGAGAGGGAGAGAGAGCCCCCCCTTTTCTCACTATATGAACTGAACTGATTTCTCCTGTGGCTGTAAGCTAGCTTAGCTTAGTTAGCAGCTAACATTAGTTAAGGTTTTTAACCGCGATGGGCATACAGGAATGGCGAGGATATAAAGCATGTTAGACGGATTTATTGGACCCGTTGCTCGCGGAGTTTACATAGAAACAGCGCAACTCGCAAGAGGAGTTATCACAGGCTGTAGAACGCAGGCTGAAGAGCTGCCATAGCTTCTAAAATGTAAGGTGGGGGTATCAGGCTCAGCCCCTCCCTTCCAGCTGGAGTGAAACACGGAAGTTATCAAATGCGAGCGAAACACGCACTGCTACTGTCGAGTCCTGGCTCTAGGCAGAATCACGAATAGTGGTTTAAGAGAAGTTATTTATATTTTGAACGTGATTCACTGTGCATTAGTTATATTACACGTTGCGCATGTTATGACGTTGAACATCTGCCATTTCCACCACAAAAGGTACATTAACAATTCGATGCATCGATCATGAATATGTAAATTGACAACATTGACTAGGGCAACGAATCGTGACAGCCCTACGTCCTCCGCTTCCTATCACCCTTTCTGTGCTTCCTAACATCCTTTGTATGCTTCCTAACATGCTTCATATGTTTCCTAACAGGCTATCTATGCTGCGTATCACCCTTCCTATGCACCATATTACAGTTTCAACATTAGCATCCTAATGCTAATAACTATAATTGGAGTGGTCTGTGTGTTGGTTAGCGTTAGCATCCTAATGCTAATAACTATAATTGGAGAGCGGCCCATGTGTTGGTTAGCGTTAGCATCCTAATGCTAATAACTATAATTGGAGAGCGGTCCGTGTGTTGGTTAGCGTTAGCATGCTAATAACTATAATTTGAGAGCGGTCCGTGTGTTGGTTAGCGTTAGCATTCTAATGCTAATAACTATAAGGAGGGCAGTCAGTGTTTTTGTGTGTTTGGGCATAATAAAAAATATTGTTGGTTTCCTGTTGGTTGTCAGTTTGGCCATGGGTAGGTAGGGAATTTATTTTATTTTATTTTTTTATTTTATTCTTTCGCACGGCGACTATGGATAGGGAATTTCTTTATTTAATTAAAATGTTCACAACAACATGGATGCATGTACTCTGCCAGCATGTTTAATATCCATAATACTAAATGTTTGACTAAGATTTCTATGAAACTTTATTACTTTTTATTATACATTAAGAAAAAGAAAATAATCGGATTTTTTTTTTTTTTATATATAATTTTTTTTTAAAACTCATAAAATATATTGGGTCGCACCTAAATCGGCAGGGTCGGTCGGCAACCGGAAACCAACCATTATTTTTGTTAGGCCTTGTCTTGTGTGTCAGGCATGCCACCTGGTGGAAATGTGCGCTCTACAGAGCCCACCTTTTTTTCTATTTTAGTTTGGTTTTACAAGAGTCACTGTGTGCTTGCGAGTGTGTGTGCACAAAACCAACACACGCTTGCCCTTTGCTTTCATCTCACAGAGGCACGGTTACACTATGCACTGCGACTGTCTTGTGTATCCCTGTTTTGAAATAGGATCACGAGTACAAGGGTTATCTTCCAGCGCTCTGCGGAGTCCACTGTTTATCTCTAACCACCGCCCCACTGAGGATAGGCCTATAGCTGCTTCTGAAATGGAGCATGTTCTGTCTCCACTCCTCTACCTGCAAACAGGAGCCACATGTGGCATGCGAGTCCAAACCACTAACCATCTCCACTTTGGAAAGGTTTTTCCTTCCAACTCATCTTTTGACACCAGTGCTAGAATGAGCAACGTAATGAACAACATACATAACAGATTATTCTGGTTTCAGCCCCTTTGAACTGCTTTGCAGTGGCTGCGTTTTTTGCTTTATGACAATGGGTCACTCTGCCAAAGATAATGGCCTGGGTGGGGGTGGTTTTGGTGCAGTTAAGTCACTGCAGTCACCACTGCTCCTTGAGAAATGTGCAGCTTGTGATTCACATGAAGGAAGTTAAAATGTGATTCACATGAAGGAAGTTAAAAGATCAGAGGGTGTTGGTTGATTCATGTTTTCTCAACGGATATTTCACAACCAGAGGCGAGGAGAGTTCTACACACCAAATGTGTTTATTTCCTCCGTCTGAGGAAGAGGACGCCCACTGGTCTCTAAAAACAGAATGGTGGTGGTGGTGGTGGTGGAGGTGGTGGTGGAGGTGGTGGGCCCCAGGCGTGAAATGGAAATCAAAGTTGATATTGTTTTGATTGATGAATATGAGATTGAACCCCACGTCAATACGGCAGACATGAAGAACGACTGTGATTGGGGTACGTGCGAGTGGATTACACAGAGTGTGTGAGAGAGAGCTCAACAAATTAACCGATTCTCATTTATTTTGTGAGAACGACCGTGCCAATCCGATACCCATGTCGAAGCGCTGTGTGTTGATTACATCTTTTATAGGTTGTGATGAGCAGTCGACTGGAACGGAGCGGGGCTTGTGAAGCTGTTCAACCCCATCAGAGCAGCTCACCACCAGTGAGCGGAGAGATTACTGGAACCTGTGACTCTTTTTACTGTGGAGGACAATCTGATTCACGATGCTTCCCTCTGAAGTCTGTGTGTGGTTTCAATTGAAATCCGACAGCTAGCCTATCCTCTTAGTCAGCCAGTTGACGTTCAAATCTTCACATTCACTGACCACTTGTAATTGAACCCTTGCGACGAAGAACAACAAAAGACTGCTTTTAATTTTCTTTAGACAGTCGATTTACTTTTAGCTGCAGAGTCATCAGCCGCAAGCACCAAACCTCTACTATGTTTGACTTTGACTGAGCGTATACAATAACAACAAATCGAACAAGATAATTAGATTGAAAACGTTGTCTGATCTGATCTTAAAACTGATTTATATGGTTCTTCACTTGAAGGATTTAATTATTCAGGGCGGCTACGTGGTGCTGTGGGCAAGGCGCTTACCACGAATACTGGAGACGCTGGGTTCGCCTGTTAGAGCCCAGCGCTCCACATTGCTTTCAGTTTAGCTGGTACTAATACACATTGGCAGTATTAGGGGGTGGGAAACTGATGGGTGGGGATCGGGCGTTGTGGACAGCGACTCCTACAGGTCGGTTGGTGCGCCTGCGCAGTAGAATCAGGAAGCGATGGGGGCGGTGCCCCTCTAAAGCGCAGACCCCTGACGCTGAAAGATCGCGCCGCGCAGGTGAAAAGATGCGACTGCTGTTACCTCGAGTATCGGAGGGGACTCGTGCTATAACTTAGTCCACATTGCAGCTGGCTTGTGGGAGGCAAGAAACAGCGTTCGAGACAGGGGAGGGTTGAATTGGATGATAAATACGAGATGATACGAGAAAAAGTGGATATAAAAAAAAAGGATTTAATTATTCTGTGAATTATTTCATCACTATTAGCTGTTTGCATTATTTGGTTGGTTTGTTCTTTTGTGTGCATTTAGCCTGCTTGTCCCCTGGAGTGCCACAGGATGGCGACAAAGTATCTCACAAGCAGTGGATGGTTTACGCTTGACCGTACTTGATGTAAGTTACTTCCTTACAACCTGGAAATGGCCATTTGAAAACCTAACTATACTGGATACATCTATGTATAATGACAACTGTAAGTGCACAATGCAGACCTTCAACGACCACATAAAACACCTGTGCAAGACCTCATTCTATCACCTTATAAATATTTCCAAACTCTGTCCCACTGTAACCCTATATTTAATTTTCATGATTATATCTCACGGGTCGAACAAACCTGAACGTTATTGCCATAAAATACAATGTATATTGTTTCTATACCTTTCTGTGAACATCTACAAAAAAAAACGCGTTGCAATCTGGTGAAAAATGTCGGAGCTATGGACATTGTAAAAAAGTAACTACTTACAGTAGATTTCATTCACAGTCTTTGCTGCCCTGTAATGGGCGCCTGGTGGTACTAAATCCAGATTGAACTCTGCCATTGGAAAGAGGAGATTTGGCCCGGTCCATAGATGTATGACTTGGCCATAATAATAAGGTAATTTATTGGCCTGCTATTCTATATTTGTGTCCGGATGGATTCGATTTTTTTGTAGACTTGATTTCAAGAAGGTGCTGAATGAGCTCAGTGGAAATATTTCATCTCTGGTTAATGTTAGCATGGTGCTATTCACTGTCAAATATGGGGAACATGTTTTAATATTATAATAATTTATATTCTCCTTTGGTTCATTACAATTTACTCAAGCATAGTAACAGACACAATATTTAGGGCTTAACCTCTTAATTTAAGATCATGTGTACAGGAAATCTAAGCAAATGAATAAAGGGAAGATGATTAACACAATGGACGCCAGACCCGAGATAAGTCGGGTTAACTTGCCATCGCTTGGGCGCCAAACCCGAGAAAAGTCTGGTTTTCTATCGTTATTTATTTTATTCGATATTCATAATCCATAGAGGGAGCCTGTGTTATCATTGGGAATGAGTCTGAGATCGCAAACGTCCAATACCGCCACCTGCCACCTTGCGGCCGGTATTGCACATCCTTGGAAACTCTCTGGCTTGGGCTGTACGTCGATCTAAAAAATCCGGTCCGGGTTTTCCTAGTTGGGCATGGCGAGCGGTTATAACACATGGATTGAGGATAATCAAGCATGTTCTTTGGTGGATTATGTTGGCAACACGATCGACATTAATACTTGGAATGGCAATCAGATAATTGGAATCTTCTTTTTGGAGCTCATCCTAGTCAAGGTAAGGGCTATATTATGCAAAAACACAGGTGCAACATCCACTCTGGAAAGAGATGGCATGGGATGCACACCTGCAACGTGTGCACAGAGAGATGGCAGATGCAAAAGCAGAGGAGCTGAGCACCCCTGGGCAACAAACCTTATTGCACCAATAAAGCCATGAAAGGGCTCCATCATTTAACAAAGATAGATTCCTGAAGCCTTAACTCATTGACTGCCGGGGATTAGCCTTAGCCC
Source organism: Notolepis coatsorum (assembly GCF_963971535.1). Lineage (NCBI taxonomy): Eukaryota > Metazoa > Chordata > Actinopteri > Aulopiformes > Paralepididae > Notolepis > Notolepis coatsorum. The sequence continues at coordinate 126,875,065 of NC_140173.1, forward strand.
GGTGGTAGCACTGCCACACTTTAAAAGATAGGAGTGAGTCACCTTGTTTGTAGAGCTATAACTATATTCTATATTATAGCTATGGATACAATACTATGGCCCATTTGACATCGAGTATCTATCGTTCAATATGAGAAAAAGAAATAGCTATGGATCTAATAATATAGTTAATTGTCCTTGAGTTTCTTCCCGGGTCAAGATGCAAGTTTCATCCATGCAGTTTCATCCATACATTCCCGTTTTATACCGTGGTGAATAGGAGTATGGTTTTAGATTGGTCTGGGGTAATTCCCGAAATGCTGAGCAATAGCCTTATTACACTAAAACCGCTGCCGTTTCTTGCCTGGACCCGCTATTATTCTCAAATCAAATCTATATAGGTATTATGTTTCATCATGAATGCATGATGGGGGGGGGGGGGGGGGTTTATGCTTTGATCGCCACCCAATGGCATACGTTGTGGACTAACGTTACACACACACGGTCGGATCGCATTGAAGACATGCTTGGATCAACGCAAGATTGATATCATATAGGGATGGGTACCGAATTCGGTACTTTTGAAGGTACTTACCGAAACACGTCGGTACTACCGAGTATCGATTCACGTGAGATACCGTTGTCGGTACTGTAAAAAATGTTTATTTTTTATTTTTAACTTTTTAATTTTTATGTCAACGTTCACACGCACAATATACGCTTACCTAGGATTTTACTTGATTCAACAACAATGCAGTCGGGGCAATGGCAAGCCGAAAACGGTCGAAAGTGTGGTTATTTGAAGTTTGGATTTTTTCTTTTTACAACTGAGGTAGGTAGATTACATTTTTAGAGACTAAAGTACCGAAAAAAGGTACCGTTGGGTACCGGTATCGGTATCGATTTACCGGTACTGTTACAAAGGGTCAGATTAAACCAAATATATATATTTATTGCTTGATACCCCTTGTATAATATTTGTATATCGGCTGATATCCCTTGTATATTCTTTGTACATATACACGGAATATCCCTTTACCTAGGTACAGGCCAGACCATAATATTCGTTCTCCTATTGGACAGCGACCCCCTAGGCGCCAACGGCCATACCCCCAATGTCTAGTTCAAAGCCACCGCTAAGACATGTCTCAACATGCCCAGGTTTGCGCAGTAATATGAGACAGAACTGAGGTTGGCACTAGATTATTCACCTTACGTATAAATACGTCGCAGGTGGATACAGCAGTTAGTTAACCCAACAAGTTGAAGCCTTCACCACGAGTCAACGACCAAGTGAAGTGAGCAACCTTGCGTCTAAATAGAGCACTTAGAACCGCGTGCGAATAAGATAGTAAAAGTGTCAGAGCTTAGTGAAATAACGTCAAGTTCGACCTAGTTAAATGTGAAGTACCGTGCACAGGAGAATCTACACCGGCGAATGCAGAGCCTTTTCCGGCTGGATTATATTGCTTTTGGTACTGTGGCTGCTGGAGCAGAGAACCGTCTACCCCACTGCTGTGTGGGATCTACCCGTGAGGAGCATCACTCGAGCCCTTCTCTAGGAAGAGGCTGGCTGGCTTTCATCCATGCTGTCACGCCGACCAGGATTATAGCTGCTGCTTTTGTCTGCCGATCGAGGGGAGTATATGTACCGCCTCCCGTAGCTGGAGCTTATTGATTCCTCGTTGATCCAGACTTTTGCATTCGAACATTCCTCTCCCCTGCTGGCTTACAACCGGAGGGAACCCCCCTTAGTATCTCCAGCTGACCTACGAGTGTGCCTTATATAATTCTTATGCTACAGGTGGTATTAATTATCCCCATCGTAATATGCTCATGGACTTACGCTCTTGACCTATTTATGCACATTCTTCGCCATACAAGCGCAACCCTAATTCTCAATACTGTAATCTACTATTGCTGCTCTTCTAATAAATATTCTAAACAGGACTTTCTTTGTTAAGCTGTATTCTTGTGTGGGTGTACACCATATATACCGTGTACTGTATGGCCAGTAATTAAAGTACATAACTAAGTAGTGGTTTAATAATACCATACTCTCAATACAGTCAGGGAATTGTACCCCTCAGTTACAGGTACCGTATCAGTTCAAATGTGAATGGTACCCATCCCTAATATCATATAGCCCTTACCTTGACTAGAATGTACCCCAAAAAGAATATTCCAATTATTTGATCGCCATTCCAAGTATTGATGTCCATCGTGTCGCCAACATAGTCCACCACACATCATGCATCAGGAGTATTTGATTCTTCTCAATCCGACTGTTATAAACGCTGAGCTTGAGCAAAAAAGAAAAAAAAAGAACCGGACCCATTAGATCAGGGGTCTCAAACTCAATTTACCTGGGGGCCGCTGGAGGTAGAGTCTGGGTGAGGCCGGGCCTTCATCAAATATTCCAAAAAAAAGGGTTTCAAGTATTCAAAAAAAAAGTACAACTGATCCAATCTTCTCAATCTTTAGCAATAACATTTCAGAACATGAACAGTTCTTCAGAATATGAACGGTTCTTCAGAACATACAGTAGGCTTCTCAGTGGTGTCAGTGGACTCATCCATAGCTATGGAAATGCACTGCATTTTTTTTATTCTATCACAAAGCTGTTTAATCAAATCACCAGCCAGTATTTCAGTTATTCTGGTTGCTGTGTGATCTGAGGGGGATTTGCTTTTGTTTGCCTTCATCACTTCAGTCATACATTATTTTATTATGTATGCATCAGAGAGAGAGAATGGCTTCTTGCCACTGAGTGAGGACTTGGTTGCTTTTTCTCGTTGTGACATAGATTTAACAATAATTCTGCTTGCAGCTTGATATGATTCATTCCATTTATTTTTGTGGTTCTTAGCACTGAATTTTGAGGAAAGGTTGCATTTGTTTCGTAGTGCCGTTTCAAATTGCCACCCTTCACAAGAGCTACCGTTTCTTGGCATATTAGTCACATTGGTTTGGTGCTGGGACTCAGGATGAATTGCAGTCGACTTTTCTTTTACTGACCATCTTTGAACATGCCATATTTTTCTGCTGGCTGCCTCTGCCTGCTGGCGAAACTAGGCTAATAGCTACATTTATCTCACAGAGATAAAACTGGGAGCGAGGCTACTGTAGATAATAATAATAGATTCTATTTGTAATGTGCTTTACAGTTGCGGGGCAAATCTGAAAGCGCTAGATGCGCTGTCAACTCTGCTCTGACTCGGACTGTTTAAGACCCGCCCTACTCTGCATCTGATTCGCAGACTGTGGGTGAGGGGGAAAAACGCTGACGGGATGCTGAATGTGATTGGACCAGAGCAGAGTACACAGACAGACAGTGGCAGTGCAGCCGGACATGCAGAGCACTGCTCGCAGAGGAGATAGCGAGGGAGATGCATTTGCCTTCCACTTTACTTGGTATCACTCAGGAATCACGTTTCAACCAAGTCACTAACGTAACGTTGCTGACATGAGCCTGCGCTATGGTAGCCTACAAGTGATAAAATAAATAAAACGTCCAACTCTCGCGCAACGACTCGGCATACAGTTGCGCGCGGGCCGCATTAACACTAAACTTTGTCAAGTAGGGGGCCGCAAAATATCATTGCAGCCCGCGGGCCGCGAGTTTGAGACCCCTGCATTAGATCGACCCACAGGCCAAGATACAATGTTTTCAAAGGGTGCTCGATACCACCCCCTGGGAAAATCTGGCCGGTACTGCACCCTCGGCGTCGCAGTATGCCTTCTACCGGCAACATACGGGTCCCTGACATTGAATAGGATATTAAAATCGGAAAAAAAGGAAAAACGATCTAATAACGTATATGTGGTTGGCGTTCAACGGTCATCCGTCAAACACGTATATAAACGTGGTTGGCGTCCATTGAGTTAATGAGTATGTAATCGGCTCCATCTGATGAAGGTCCCATACTTGACAAACAAGTCTGTCATTATCTTATTTCTAACCTTTCTCATTGTACCTGCGGCCCGCCACAGTCTAATTAGTTCCGCCACAGTTGTATAATGAACCAAAAAATATATGTAATTATAAAAAAATTCAAAATAAATGTATTTTTTTAAATATAAAGTTTGCCAATAGGGATGTATCAGTAGTATTGGCAGTGGTAATAGTCGTAATAGTAATCCACTATATATTTCTTTTCCCTAAAAAATAAACCAGTTCAACACAGGTAACCACTTTTGCTTAATTTCTTTGATGGCTCAAATGTATGCTCTAGTCCAGTGGTTCCCAAACCTCTCCTTGAGACACCCCAGCCGTTCCATGTATTTGTTAAATTCCACCACCAGCACACCTGATTCAACTAATAAAGGGCTAGTTAAGTTGAATCAGGTGTGCTGGTGGTGGAATTTAACAAATACATTGAACGGCTGGGGTGCTTCGAGGAGAGGATTGGGAAGCACTAGTCTAGTCGATTTTGTGTTTTGAGCACAAAGTTCATTATAGATCTAGCCTCTTTATTTTGCTCTCAAAGTGCACCAGATTGATGCATTTAACTTTAAAATGTACAACAAAAAGAAAAGTTCCAGGGGGGCATGCCCCCGGACCCCCCTAGAGGGTCGGAGGTTTCACCCCCCCATAGTCTGAAAATCCTGTGGGAAACACTGGTGTGTGTGTGTGTGTGTGTGTGTGTGTGTGTGTGTGTGTGTATTGTGGCAGATATCACCCCCCTCATGGATGATCTAATGGTGCACAGGTGTGTTCTATCATTACTAATCGGCTGCCTAATTACTTCCACTCCTCCCGTGGCAGTAGTATCGCCCATCCTTCACATATCCATGAGACGGGGGGGTGATATCTGCCACTGTATGTATGTATGTATGTATGTATGTATGTATGTATGTATGTATGTATGTATGTATGTATGTATGTATGTATGTATGTATGTATGTATGTATGTATGTATGTGTGTAAGTATATATATATATATATATATATATATATATATATATATATATATATATATTAAGGCTGTCAAATATATCGCGTTAATATCGCGTTAACTCCCGATTCTATTAATGCCACTAATTTTTTTAACTCAAGATTAACTAAATTTTTTTTTTTTTTTTTTTTTTACTAGACTTCACTCAGGTGTATTATTGATGCTCCCATTGATACTATGTTTGTTTCTGAAGTGTGTGTGTGTGTGTGTGTGTGTGTGTGTGTGTGTGTGTGTGTGTGTGTGTGTGTGTGTGTGTGTGTGTGTGTGTGTGTGTGTGTGTGTGTGTGTGTGTGTGTGTGTGTGTGTGTGTGTGTGTGTGTGAGATATAGAGAGAGAGGGGGGTGAGAGAGATGAGGAAGGGGCAAAAGAGAAAAAGAGCTGGGAGAGTGTGTGTGTGAGGGAGAGAGGGGTGTGTGTGATTAATCAGCCCTTGTGTGTGTGAATGTAACAAGTTCCTAACGTTTTCTTTCCCCTATTATTTCATGCACACTTTATTCATTGTTTTAAATTATTATTTTCTTTTAAGTTATTTTGTGCATCACTCTGTTTTGAATTTGATGCAAATTTGCAATGCATGAGGGTCATCCTTTTGTGTTAAATGGCTGCACAAAGCAAGCATTTGTTGACTCGCATGTTGATAAGAGTATTAAAACTTGGAACTTGAAAAAGATCTGTTTAAGGTATAAAAAAAAAAAAAAAAAAACTGCGATTAATTTAATTTAATTAATCGCGAGTTAACTATGGACAATCATGCGATTAATCGAGTTAAATATTTTAATCGTTTGACAGCACTAATCTATATATATGCATTTTACCATACTTTATTGTATTTCCATGTACATTACCCCAGGAAGACTAGAGGCACACCTAGGTGCTTCTAATGGTGATCCTAAACATAAACGTAAACTTTTATAATTTCTGTATCGATAAGTGGGAGGGTCTGCTTTCAGCCATCTAATGGTTCTACACTTCAAGGCTGCTGTGAGTAACCCTCATTTGAAATGTCGATGAGAGAGCTGGGTGAGACCCTCTACTTATAGTACAGCGGATAGCAGAACAATTGTGCACTTTTTCATAAAAGCATGAAACTTCTACCATAGTAAGTTTATACCATGAGGTTTATTTTCAGATGTGGAGGGAAGTCAGATTTGACCTCTGAGGCCCGGGAGAGGTCAAATCCAATATGGCCACCCAAAATATTCAAAAATTCATAACTTTGGAACCGAACACAGTAGAAAAACACTTAAGGTATAATTTCCTACCAACTTCAGGGTGCCCATTCTGTTGGTGATACATTTGAGACCAATAGCATTCAAGAAAATGCATTTAGATCAATGTGGAGGTCAAATTATGCAGACAAAGGGAGGTAAACAGTGCAAAAAGGTAGTTTATTTCCTAGATAATAACAGTAATAATGATTATAACAACAATAATGGCAATAATAATAATAATTATCATAAGTTATTTAAACTAATTTATTATTTAACTTTTTAATATGTTTAAATTTTTTAACTGATTTATACATAACCTTTCATTGGTCATAAGGTCGCTTTACAAAACAAAAATCCATCAAGGGACGGAGAAGCAGAGAACTAAAGATCTAAAATCTTAACAGTCCCCAGAACAGAAACAGAGATCTGTACACTTAAGTGCAGCTTTGACATAGGAGCACCGTCCAGTGCACCCTTTCTGGCAGTTGCAGCGGACCAGCTCATGGCAAGACTTTGCTGCTTCAGGGAGACTGGTCCAGAGTGGCTGCCACCCAGTTGTTTCTTTTGTCCAGCCCCAGGCAGATGGCTCTGGCATCTCTGGATCCAGGACCAGTGACTGGTTCCAAATGTTGGCCTGATAGCAAGTCCGCTTGATGTGCTGTATGAGGGCGGCCTGGGTTGGAGGGATGTTCTCTAATGTTCTGGACTTCTGGGAGAAGAGCTGTTTCCTGGCGTCATTCACATCCATGCTCTCACTGGTTCGGTCATACATAAGCACCACAAATCGTTCCAGAAGTACCCTTGAATCTTCACTGACCTCACTTGGCATGCACAGGAGTTCCTGGAAAGCATCAGTGACCTCTGGGAAAGACTTCCAAGTCTCCCAGGCACTCTTCTTTCCTCGGCCAGCAAATGCAGACACAGTGTCGCACCCAGTGAAAGCATGAAAGACAGGGAGAGTCAGACACTTGACTGGAGTCATTGTGGCAACCATTTGATGAATGGCAATGAACCGGAAACTCGACCCAACACCAAAGGAAACCCACAGTTCATCAGGAGCTATTCTGCTAAAAGAAGACACTGCCAAAACCACCACATCTGTGTCAACGGTGCGTATGGTCACTTTCCTACAACCCTTCTGCACAGCATCTGCCACATGCAGAAGAAGCCGAGTGTCAGCCTCCTCCTGCGTACATGGGGCAAGGCAGGCCACACACGAGTCAGCAGGAAAGCAGAGGACTCCAGTTCCATTTGTTGCGTACAGTTCCTTGCCCTGTGCTAGAGGCAGATGTACGGCTTCTTGTGTCAGGAAGGAAAACAACTCTGTTTTGTTTTCATCACACCGAAGGAAGTCTTTCCAGTTCTTGCGCATCACAGTGAGGGGAGCCACTCTTTTCCTTGTGCCTTTTCCCCTCATCTGTCTTGTGGAGGATTTCAGGCTGGCAGACAGGTATACATCCCAGACAAGGTCAACACGGGCGCTTACCATCTAGTTGAGCAGAGATGTATGGTGCAAACACTGTTTCACCATACTCCTGGAATGTTCTTGATGTCTTTGGATTCAGCATTTGAACAACAGCTGCACCATCTAGAATCACTGCATCAGACTCAGGGACACTCTTGTTTTCAAGCAGATTTGACTCCAGGCAGCGAAGTAGATCTGCTTTAACCCCAAACCGAAGTTTTCCACCAGTTGATAGAGCTGGGGGTGCTGCCTGGTTTTCATGGGAAAATAAATGGTTGATGTCTCCATCTCGTGTTTGACAAAAGTCCACAGTCACTTTTCAGTGCTGCAAGTTGTGCCTTCTCTTTTGACTTGACTTTGACAGGTGGCCTACTGAACAGTGGCAACTTGTTCTTTGGAAGTGTTTGTGTGAGAGGTGTTTTTACACTTTCCAGCCTTTGTGTCACAAACTCAGTGTACTGCTCCTCACCAAGGGTCTTGATCCTTCTCACAGTGTCGGCTACTTTGGTATCCATGATGTCTCTTGTATCAATGACTAGAAGATCCTGGCTGTGTTCTAGAAATGGATTCCCCATCTCTTCCAGCACAGTCACAAGTGCCTTAACCTCCTTCAGGAATGCTGCTTGCACTGCAGGTTGCTGGTCATGGTGATGGTGTCTAGAGTCACTAGGTCCACGCTGTTGCTTTGTTGCTTGTTCTTCAAACTCTTTAGTGATCCTAGCGATTTCTGGCCCTGCTATCATCCAGCGTCTGAGTGCTCCGGGATTGCCAGTCAGTCCAATAGCCCCACCAGAACCTTTGACCATGGCATTGTTTTGTTCATGGCACTGGTCAAGTGCCATGGCAGAAAACGTGTTGCTGTTTTTTTTATTGCTGTGTTTGAACAATTATAGACAACTTTGAACACAGTTCACACCAAGGTTTCCGTTAGAAAAAATTGTTGCCGGTCTCCGTGACCTGCAAGATTTCAAACTACCGGACAAATGAGATTAATTCCGGTCATAGTTTATTGAGCTTTAAAACAATTGATAGGCAGGCTATATAAAGAATGTCATCCTCAAGGCATGTAGATTTATAATATTATTACTTAAAACTAATCTACTTTTGCGTATACAGTCATTAGTTAATATATTCCAAATAAAATAAGTCCCTCGATACTCCGTGCTGCTGCTGACTTGAAATAAAATAGACCGCGTATGTGGGCAGTCGGTCCGACACTAAACAGCAGTCTGTTATAATCACATTTTTATGAGCTAACGAATTCCGTTATATTGGACATTTGTATTAATTATATCAAGCGAAGAACTGAGAAAGCAGAGAGACGGCAACATTATCGTGGTTTGCGTGACGACTCTCTCCACCTCGCAACGACTTATTTGCAAAGAGTATGGCGCTGCAGAGAAGCTGATTTAGCTGTTATTGGCTCTTTTCTGGGAACCGCACAGCAGCGCCCCCCACCCAACATTGGCTGAAAATGGCTGAATTGGAGTACTGCTGGAATACTGCATTGTGCTGTTGCCTCTCTGGCTCTGCAGCTTTACAAAAGTTCGCACACCCAGCACTAAGCTCTCGCTGACGACGTCGTTGTCATTATTAGAAGCAACGAGGAAACAAATGTAATGATCGTTTCGTTCATCGCATAGGCTATTTAATTTTAGCCTATTTTAATACAATTCAAATAATCAAATTGTGCTTAGACTCAGGGAATTATTTTCACCGGACATTAAGACCGGAGATATTAAATATGTCGGACTTAAACAGATTTTGCCGGTCAAATACCGGTAATTACCGGCTAACGGAAACGCTGGTTCACACATGTTTTAGTGCTTTAGTAAGCTACACCATGAGTTATACAGTTAGCATGATGCTAGCTCAAAACAGCTGGGGGATGCATTTTTTTCAAAATGGTAGGCTTGGGGTGATTTGTGCCAAGGGCCTGGGTTAAGTTGTGCCAGGTGTTCTGTTTGTTAAGTTGCCCCAACTTATAATTATTAACTATATATATTACATTATTGTATTTTATTGTTATTGTACATTGTATTCTTACATTTGATCACTAAAACTATGTGATATTCTTAATTTTAGACCAAAATCCATCATCCCACGCAGATATACAAACGGAAGACAGACAGGGTTTCAACTCCTCTTGAGAAGTTGGAAAGAGCAGTGAAAGAGGTGCAACAGGGGAAGACTATACGTCAGGTTGGAAAGGAGATGAAGATCTGCAGGATGCTTTTACCGCTTTTGAGATACAAATTATCTGTTTTACGTAAAATTACAATTTACCCCAGTGTATTCTCTCTAATGTCACAACTTACCCCACACCGGGGGCAAGTTGTGCCACAAAACCACTTTTTTTCCCCGAATAAACTAAATAACGTTGTTGGGCTTGGGAATTTCAAACTGAGTGAAAATGAAGTGAACATCTTGAAATTCTGGTTCCTCCAGGGGGTCTGTGAAAAAGGTCTAGGGGGTCACAGTGATAATTATGTGCTGGGAAGGAATAAAATGTGTCACACATCCCAGGAAATAATAACTAATAGCTGAATAGCAAAGACTACAAATAAATTAATCAAATCATGTTTTAGGGTACATAAATGTGTTTCTGCCTTGACTTTAACACTTTAACTGCCGAAGGTTAAATTCATGATATACCATCCCTTGCCAGCTCTATTTGTCTATGGAGAAGTTCCCCTTCTTTGCAGGGCTATAACTTTTTAAATTCTATTGCTAGATTGCCATTATTAGGGCCCATTCAATGTCCTATATGTATTGTTCAGGGTGTATGAACGTTAAACTTTTTCATTCACATATTCATACTAAAATATGATCTAAAGTATAAGTATGTTTTCATCTCTTTCTGCAGCTTTCTCCAGAACGTGATTTATAGCCCCAAATGCATTATATTGATGATCAAATACAGTTTGGTAGCGATCGGTGCCAGATGAAAAATTTCAAATGGACGTGCTTCTAGAAGTTTCTACGTATCATCTGATATTGACCGGATGGGCGGGGGATCGTTTATAATTCCGTGGGCAACGTTATACCATTCATCTAATGTGGGTCAAATGTTCATCATAGCAGTTAGTGTCGAACACGGTAATACTACACGCTAAAACTCACCCCAGTCTCCGCAGGCCGTTGGGCGATCAGCGTGGGGTAGACAGTTTTCCATTATGGGATGTCGAAATACCCGGTCCATTTCCAAGTCAAGTCAAGTCAAGTCAAGAGTTTTAATTGTCACGGCATACAGGTATACAATGAAATGCGGCTGGTCTTGCCCGCAACGATGTGCAATACAGTGGTACAACATATAATAGAATCCAATAAAAATACAGTGGTACAACATATTAAAGAATCCAATAACAACAACAGTGCAATAAACAGGTTGTATAATAGTATATACGTCCAAATAACGTTGTTTATTGAGTTAGGGCAAGCGATCTATTATCGAGTGTTTCAAGATGGAGTCCCGGGACCTATAGAGAGTGGCCGGAAGTAATATGGGTGATCACCACTTCATCCACATGACTTCCTGTTTGGCGCTTCTGCCGATCGGCCACCAGATGGCGCTCTTGAACCGCTAGAGGGTTGAGAGGAGGCCAGCACTGTGTCTCAGGGCTGCGGAGGAAAAATATGATTTCGATCACAGATTTTTGAAATATTGATATATTCTGGCTAGGAAAGACGCCTAAACACGTTTTCGGCACTTAAAGTGTTAACAATCTATTTTCTTGAATGCTATTGGTCTCAAAAGTATCACCAACAGAATGGGCACCCTAAAGTTGGTGGGAAATGACACCTTAAGTGTTTTTCTACTGTGTTCGGTTCCAAAGTTATGGATTTTTGAATATTCTTGGATTTAACCTCTCCCGGGCCTCAGAGGTCAAATCTGACTTCCCTCCACATCTGAAAATAAACCTCATGGTATAAACTTACTATGGTAGAAGTTTCATGCTTTTATGAAAAAGTGCACAATTCCTTTGATTCAAAGGCTTAACCCGCTGTACTATTAAGAGAGGCTTAGATTAAAAAATGCAGGACGGAGAAAGGTGTTTGATAAGGCATGGGGACCGGTGTTGGATTACTTAAAGGGTCTGAGGGAGGATGAAGATGGTATATAAGTTCAGTGTTATTCTTGCAACATTAATGGCTGAAGGTATATTCTCTGTTTTGTCTTGGCTTTTTGCCCTTTTCTATTGTTTTGGTCTTTTGGTCTCTTTCTTATTTTCCAGCAAGAATCTATCTTATTTAGCTATCCTGTTCATTTTTATGTATAAATCCGCCAAATTAAAGAATGTTTGTTGTTATATGCCGCTGTAAACATTTTCTTTGAAGAAAAAGGAAAATAAGTTTGCTTGTGTGCATCAATATGGAATGTATCCAAAGTACCCTGCAATAAAAATATTTATAAAAAAAAAATGTACATGATATATTTAAAAGGTATTGCTTGGTCCTCCCATCAATACCTCCCTTCCAATAGTGACACTGTGGGGTCTTGTGGAATATCCTGTTGGAAAAAATCTTTGAGGGCATCAAATACCTCTCTCCAGAATACACTCAGCCTAGGATATAGCCAGAATATAATGGGTGTGATTGGCAACGTATGTTCCACAGTTCCTCTAACATGTATGTGTTGGGCCCATCTTAGCTCTTATTTCTGCTGTTCTGAAGAATCGAGTGATTCTTTTACTTTTGAATTCCCTCCATGTGTTTGGACTTGTAGCTCCCTGCATATCTCCTCCCAGGTGTCCTTGTTCATTTCCGCTTCCGATCTCTGCTTCTGTAGGGTATTATGTAGATGCATAGATCAAAATATGAGATAAAATTTACTAATTATTTCCTTATCTCCTTTTTCCATTTGTATTTCTGTTAGAAACCTTTCTATGGGGGTAGGTTTTGTAAGTTCCCCCACTCTGTGTTTAATAAATAAAAAATAAAAAAATCAGTTTCATTGTATTTTACAGATTGGACATTCAACACATAATCCAAACATACACAATACAATAAAAAGTAAACACATAACAAACACAAATGACATAAAAAAAAAAACAGAACGGCATATGGGCACAAATGGGGGAAATGAAAAATGGGGAAAGAGCTTCTTTGTTAGTTCATCATATTATCCACAAGTAGGGCACGGAATTAACACCAGCCACCAGCTGAATGCTGGGAGATACAAGTGGCTAGTAGATTCCCACTTCCCAGCCAATTTAATTTTAATTTAATTTTCAAACCTTTATTTAAACTCGAATGGCAACTGAGGTTTCCCGAATTTACAGTCACGCCAAGTGTACATACAGAGTTAAGCCAAAAAGGCATCTAAAATCACATTTAGACAACAATAAGACAAGTACTGTAAGGATAACAATCAATTAAAACATGTACAACTTGATTGACAATGGTTGGAGGGTTTTAAGGTTTTAAACTGCAACAGAGGGGAGAATCTCAAGCTTTAAGGACTGTTGGAGTTCATTCCATGAGCTAGAGGGGCATCATAACAAAATGCAGATTTATCTGACATCAATTTCAGCTTGATCCAACAATGTTTTCATATCGATCCAGCTGATCGGCTTCTGTAGTGTTCAACACGAATGCCGTTACTGGCCATCAAAGCATAAAAAGACGACCCCCCCCCCCCTTTCATGCATTCATGATGAAACATAATACCTATTATATACAATTGATTTGGAAATAGTAGTGTGTCCAGGCAAGAAACGCCAACGCTTATAGTAGAATACACGTAGCGCCCTATAACTCAGCGTTTCATGAATTATCCCGGATCACTCCTAAACTATACTTATAATCACCACGGGATAACGCGCGAACGTATGCATGACATTTTTTTCTCTTTTTTGCATGTTCGACGGAAGAAAGTCAGTGTCAAATGGCTATAGTATTGTCTTCATAGCTATACTATAGAATATAGATCAAGGGACAGAGAAGCAGAGAACTAAAGATCTAAAATCTTAATAGTCCCCAGAACAGAAACAGAGATCTGTACACTTAAGTGCAGCTTTGACACAGGAGCACCGTCCAGCCGTCACTAGGTACCAAAATTATATTCCAGTAATAATGTAGTATAAGGGCCTTAAAAATGAACAAATACCAGTGTGTGTTGCACATCTCCAATGGCAATGTAATGATGTCAAAATTGGAACATTCACCAGCCATTTGGACTGTTCAGATGTCTTAAGATTGTCACCATGGCATTGAATGACTGGTGTATATAAACCAGTCTATTTCCTGAACAACACTTCCCAAGGGCCTCTATGGGGTTTCAAGCAAATTACTTCTGTATGAATCTTTTTAATATCTCTTATTATTCAGGATAATAAACCACACAACTTAACGTTATTGACATATATTGAAGCGCAGTTAGTTTCTCTTCCCTATTTTTAGCATGTAGCAACAATTGGATTTGAAATTTGTTTCAAAATGGTGCCACCCTGATAAAAATAAAAAAGCTACTGTACATACAGTAGATTTCATTATCTGTTCTTATGCACGCCTGGTGATACTAAATCCAAATTGAACTCTGGCATTTGAAAGATAATATATGTATATATATATATATATATATATATATATATATATATATATATATATATATATATATATATATATATATATATATATATGTGCGAATTGGCTATAATAAGGTAATTTATAAGCCTGCTATTCTATATTCTATAATAATATTTCAAATTGCATTGGTCTGGATGGGAGAATTCAGTGCTGTATCTACAAAACCTTCTGTTTAATCATCTTCCCTTTATTCATTTCCTTAGATTTTTTGTACACATGATCTCAAGAAGGTACTGCACGAGATCATTGGCAGTTTTTCATGTCTGGTAATTATTATTATTGTTTCATCACAATTTAAGCAAGCCTAGCAATAGACACAATATTTCTGACACTGGGAATACATTCACTGAGGTCCATAGATGTCCCTAGATACCAAGAATATGCAAATGGACCTTGTAGAAGTGGAGCAATATTTTATTTACTTACAGTAGGTATGTATTTTAGGCGAATTTTCTGAAAATAGGGCTCCGGGTATAAGAGGTTAAGGCTTCCATCTGGCTTAGATATTCTACTGTGCTTTTTTGCCATAGAAATAAAAAGATATATTTTATCCAGATTATCAAAAGTGGATTTAGGAATTTCTATAGGTAGCATCTGAAATAGATAAAGTAGTCTGGGCAGAACATTCATCCTACTTTCAATGCGGCCCAGTAGAGAAAGAGCCATATTCATACTGTAGTATCTTTGGTTAGTGAATCTTAATCTTCCCTCAATCTTATCCGATTTATCATTCATGAGATTGGTTGACGTGGATTGTTTATGTTTACGTTCTAACTCTTTTGCATCACTGTGCCTCACTGCATCACTGAGCACAGGGTGACAGTTACCATCTTCCTGAACTTTTACTTTTACTTTTAAAACAACATTGTTCAATATTACACTTACTGTATATTTCTGTAGATTTTTTGTGTATGTTATATTAGAATGTATATACATAACATAGGAAATGTAAATCCTGGACCCTATTTTATTATTATTATTTTATTCTTAGGCTTATTTTTTTTAAATTCTTATTCGTGACTAATTGTTTTGCCTACCTAAATGTTTACTGTGAGTGATTTGTAGTGCCAAATTTTCCCTCGGGATGATTAAAGTATTTCTATTCTATTCTATTTTGTCTTCTAGAATTTGTCTTCCAATTCTCACTGTCTCACTTTCTTTTCCTAATGCATGTCAAATAAATAATGCTGCCCCTAATGTATGCTTCAGCACAGTCCCACAGTATACAGGGTGATGTTTCAGATGACGTATTAGTATCTAGGTGTTTTCTTTATTACTGAGGAGGGATGCAAGTCCCCAGTGTTTGGATGTTGGTCTATGGCCTGGCCTATACCCCACTTTAGTGTGACGGTGCATGGTCACAGATAATAATAATAGGCAGTATCTCAATGTCCTATATCCTATGTAACTCTATACTAGGGGTGAAGTACTAATCAATCCTTGAGTAGGATGTATGACGTGTCTGCTTGAATAGTAAGTGAAGTCCCTACGTCTTGGAAGCTTCTCCATACTGTATATCCATCCACAAGATGGAGAGCTTTACAGGCAGGTTGTTGATCCATTAGCTGTGACATTACACAGTTGAGGTCTCCTCCCATCAGCAGCAGTCCAGATCTATACTGTAATATCCTATTGAATGGTGTCTTGATGAAAACCAGGCTCATCTTCATTAGGTGCGTATACATTTATTAGGGGCACTATTAATCCATTAATGACTTTCTTAACTTAATGTCTTCAGTGGCCATACCTGGGCTTTCACACCTGGTCAGGGAGGGTTTGTCTGAGTCTGCTACGCGCTTGGTATACGCTGTCTCGCGGGTTCTTGCGGGCCGTGTGGCGCTACCGATCTTTTCCGCCATTCTCCGGTGCTACATGCATAATTCCACTTTTGGCGTCTTTATGGTGGTCTCTGTGACCTTTTAGGCTGGTCTTCATATTAAATAAGCTATGTTAAGAGCTCTGAAAAGAACGTCCTACTCCATGCCTTTCTCACACTCTTAACTCTAAACTCCTAAAAACCATGGAGGTGGCGATTGGGGTGAATCCATAATATCCCCCGTTGTTCAGGGATATAATGACAACAAACAGAATGAAAATGTCTTGCTGACCATTAGCTCAGACCGGAACTCTTGCAATCGTAGCTAGCGAGATAAGCGGTGTACATTTGTACATTTACTGAAGCCTACGCTTGAGTATAATGTTGATTTATAATGTTGACTGAAGTACAGTATAATGTTTTATACAACGGCATGCAAATTTCTCGATTCTGATTGGCTGAAACAGTCCATTTACACGTATGTAGGGCACAATCCACGCTCCTGGTCCCAGGACCCGCCCACAACCGAATCACATCACTCCGCCGTGCGGATTCTTCGGAGAAAACAAGATGGCGGACAATAATCTTTAACAAATGGATATGTTGATAGATGGAGAGGGAAGTGGTGGAGATGGAGACGAGAGGGAAGTGGTGGAGCTGAGAGGGAAGTGGAAGAGATGGAGATGAGAGGGAAGTGGTGAAGATGAGAGGGAAGTGGTGGAGATGAGAGGGAAGTGGTGGAGATGAGAGGGAAGTGGTGGAGATGGAGAGGAGAGGGAAGTGGAGGAGATGATAGAGAAGTGGAAGAGATGGAGAGGAGAGGGAAGTGGTGGAGATGGAGATGATAGAGAAGTGGAAGAGATGGAGATGAGAGGGAAGTGGTGGAGATGGAGATGATAGAGAAGTGGAATCACATCACTCCGCCGTGCGGATTCTTCGGAGAAAACAAGATGGCGGACAATAATCTTTAACAAATGGATATGTTGATAGCGTCATAACGACTAAATATAAAGCGATTCTGTCACGGCGAATGTCTTAGTCCTTTAAACAATGTTGGATGATGTAATTGATGGGTCATGAGTCATTGTAGAACAAAAGAAAAATCGCGGATTGATTGATTGATTATTTGCAATTTTATTTTAAATTTCTTCTTCCTTCCCCCTGACTGCAGAGCTCACTCTCACACTGTCTGGCACACACACACACACACACACACACACACACACACACACACACACACACACACACACACACACACACACACACACACACACACACACTCACATACACACACACACACACACACACACACACACACACACACACACACACCAGGGTTTCCGTTAGAAAAAATTGTTGCCGGTCTCAGGGTCCGGTAGATTTAAATCTACCAGTCAAATAAGAGAAATTCCGGTCAGAGTTTATTGAGCTTAAAAACAATTGATAGGTAGGCTATATAAAGAATGACATCCTCAAGATTTATAATATTTTAACTTAAAACTAGGCTACTTTTGCGTATAGTCATTATATTCCAAATAAAATAAGTCCAGAGACTCCGTGCTGCTGCAGACTTTAAATCAAATAGGTGTCTGTGGGCAGTCGCCCGACATTAATAAACAGCAGTCTGTTATAATCACATTTTTATGAGCTAACGAATTCCGTTATATTGGACATTTGTATTAATTATATCAAGCGAAGAACTGAGAAATTTGGCAGAGAGAGACGGCAACATTATCGTGGTTGCGTGATGACTCTCTCCACCTCCCAACAACTTATTTGCGGGAGTATGGCGCTGCAGAGCAGCAGATTCAGCTGTATTCAGGCTCTATCTTGGGACCGCTCAACAGCGTCCCCCACCCAACAGCTGAATTGCCAATGGCTGAATTGGAGTACTGCACTCTGCCGGTACAGATGGGTGGGTTATGGGGGATTCTGCGGCTCTGCAGCTGCATGCAGTCGCAAATCTAGCAGCAAGCTCCCGCTGACACAGCGGTGTCATTATTATACCTGCTTGGTGAAGCAACGATGAAACAAATGTAATGATTGTTTTGTTCATCGCATAGGCTATTTCATTTTAGCCTATTTTAATACAATTCAAATAATCAAATTGTGCTTAGAGGGAATTATTTTCACCAGACATTAAGACCGGAGAGATTAAATATGTCGGACTTCAACAGATTTTGCCGGTCAAATACCGGTAATTACCGGCTAACGGAAACGCTGACACACACACACTCCTGTCTGCAACGGCGGAGGAGAGTCACACTGAGAGAGAGCTGGGTGTTGCGATGTTTTAAGTGAGCATGGCCCATTGAATTGATTGATTGGTTGATTGCTAATTTTATTACTGTATGCCTGGTTTCCAACTGGTTAAGTTTAGGCCCTCTAAAGTAGGTTTAAAAAAATAAATAAAAAAATAGGGCGAAGAAAACTTTTTTTTCCTATAGGGCAAAGAAAACATTTTAATTTGTTTTACCTACTTTCTATAGAAGCATCTAAGAATGAAGTTATAGAAAGTAGGTCTGCATCCCCTTAACAATTGTGTGTATTGAGCCGTACTGTATTGTACCCATTCTGCATCTGGTAATAAAATGTTCAATCAATCATTCCAATAACACACAGTTGGATGTGTTAGTTTGTTGGATCCGTTGGATGCACTTCCGAGCTGCTTCCACATGGAGGCAACTTCTCTCAATCATTCCAATAACACACAGTTGGATGTGTTAGTTGGTTGGATGCACTTCCGAGCTGCTTCCACATGGAGGCAACTTCTCTCAATCATTCCAATAACACACAGTTGGATGTGTTAGTTGGTTGGATGCACTTCCGAGCTGCTTCCACATGGAGGCAACTTGTCTTTTTTGTTGTTGTGGGAACTACTTTTTCTGGCGGATGGTTTTTTCAATAAATCTTCGATTAATGTGTGTTTATTGTATAGCAATAAGGTTGGATGAATGTGGCAGTTGTATAAAAGCATTACACCACTTGCAGTCGTGATTTGTGAACAATAAACCATGCCTAGGGGGGTCTAACAACCCTCGGCTGCGCCCCGGGCCTAACGACCACCCCTAGGCATGGTTTATTGTTCACAAACCACTCCTGCGCGTGATGTAATGCTTAAGTACACTCCACAGCGGCACACTCTTGCGCTAGTGCCTGTAAAGCACCAGCACGCTTGTTATTTTTCCTCCGGTACCTCGGATGGAATTATTAAGGTTATATTGTTGGCTAGAGAGAGTGTGCCCGCCATTTTTTTCAGCAGTTAATTACATAGGCTGAGAATCAGTGTGTGCAATTAGAGCTTTTCTCATGTGTTTGATAAAGGGCCAAATAGTGTGCAACCGCAATAAGGGGAGTGTAGCAAACATCTGTTGCAAGCATCGGTTCCCGCCTGCTTGTGGCTGGGGGCGTGACACCCTCCCTGAGAGACCAATCTGTTGTCCTGAGAACGGTGCTCTCTCTCTCTCTCTCTCTCTCTCTCTCTCTCTCTCTCTCTCTCTCTCTCTCTCTCTCTCTCTCTCTCTCCCCTCCCCTTCTGTCTGCTCCATCTGTGTGCGCAGTGTGCACGGGCTCGAGGCTGCGCTGGGTTTTCTGGGTATAAATCCAAAGCCTGATGCCACTGTTGGGCAGAGATGGGGGGGGGGGGGGGGGGAGAGAGTGTGACAGGGTGCACTGTGTGAACCAGGTCTCACTCCGCAGCCTGTTCCACTTGAGCGTTCGCTCCTTCAGTCTGGTGATCCAACACTAACACCATGATGCGCAGAAAGACGTTGGCCTGTGTGTCATGACGTGACGCCTCATTAAGTTTCAAAGTGTGCTGCTGCTAGGTAAATACATTCTTTCATCTTCACTCCTTCACATTCCTCCTATTCGCCACGCATCTCCCTGTGAGGAAACGGAATAGAAGGAGAGAGAGGGCTGAAAAGAGCACAGTAAATAACATTCCTGTTCTGGGTTGACGTAGATTAAATATCACAAAGCGCTACGCTCAACCGACCCACAAAGTGTACAAGTGTACATGCCGGCTACTCGACCAAAAAACAACAGTGACTCTGTAGACCAAGCTGAGAGGACACCCTGGGAGGTGGGTGTCGTCATATCATCCTCGCCCTGACAAGGGGGCTTCGTGCACTGGGCTTTTAAACACACTGGGCTCCCTGATACCTCCACCCTTCCACCCCCGCCACTCCTCCCCCAGCCCTCCCAGCCCTCCCAGCCTCTGGCATCCAGTCCTGGTATGAAGTCATAGCAGTGCAGTCTCTCGGTCTGCCCCCCCTGGGTGTGTTCCAGGCTCCTCGCCAAAACCCATGGCCCGCTTTATGGGCTTTTTGGAGAGGCATGGCGGGGTGGAGTGTGGGGACTGCTGTTGGAGGTTAGTGGGGGTGGGGGGCGTTGGAAGCAGGGAGAGGGAAAGTGGGGTTAGTTCGGTGGGTAAAGAGGGCTGTGCCGTAACGGTGGTCAGATCTTGGAAATGAGTTCTCGGAAAGCTGTATTTCGAATGAAATCTTCCGCTAAGACAAAAAACAACAGAGCGATATAATGAGCTGTGGCTTGTCTAGATCTGGCTGGAGACTGGAGGAAAGGGAGGGGGGGGGGCTCCAGACACAGTGGAAAAGAGATGGGGGACCGCCACGTCTAGAGAGTTTCACTTGAGTTTCGAGGAACACAAGCCCCTCACTGAGTATATATTGGGTTGTACAGTAGCCGCCGGGGGAGCGTCTCGTGGGAATATGGTGACCAAACGTCCGTTGTCCCGCGTCTCGCCGACAGCAGAGAATGTCCTGCATTTTAATAAACTCATAAATATAGTGTGTAGTTATTAATCACCAACCATGCACCGTTGCACCGCAAGTAGCCTAGTCTTCACACCAGCGTCTCCCTGCTTGCCAGTGCCTCCTCTCGCTGGCTACCGTGAGCTGTGTTGTCACGTGCAGTTTGACTGACTACAGCCTGGCACTTTCAGTTTCTCTGACCTTTTGCGCTACAGCTGAGGTGCCCTCTATGGAAAGTTTTGGATTAGCCTGCCGTGCCAAAGAGAAGTGGTGGAGATGGGAGGGAAGTGGAGGAAATGAGAGGGAAGTGGAAGAGATGGAGAGGAGAGGGAAGTGGTGGAGATGGAGACGAGAGGGAAGTGGTGGAGCTGAGAGGGAAGTGGAAGAGATGGAGATGAGAGGGAAGTGGTGAAGATGAGAGGGAAGTGGTGGAGCTGAGAGGGAAGTGGAAGAGATGGAGATGAGAGGGAAGTGGTGAAGATGAGAGGGAAGTGGTGGAGATGAGAGGGAAGTGGAAGTGGTGGAGATGAGAGGGAAGTGGTGGAGATGAGAGGGAAGTGGAAGTGGTGGAGATGAGAGGGAAGTGGTGGAGATGAGAGGGAAGTGGTGGAGATGAGAGGGAAGTGGTGGAGATGAGAGGGAAGTGGTGGAGATGAGAGGGAAGTGGTGGAGATGAGAGGGAAGTGGTGGAGATGAGAGGGAAGTGGAGGAGATGGAGATGAGAGGGAAGTGGTGGAGATGAGAGGGAAGTGGTGGAGATGGAGAGGAGAGGGAAGTGGAAGAGATGGAGAGGAGAGGGAAGTGGTGGAGATGGAGATGATAGAGAAGTGGAAGAGATGGAGAGGAGAGGGAAGTGGTGGAGATGGAGATGATAGAGAAGTGGAAGAGATGGAGAGGAGAGGGAAGTGGAGGAGATGGAGATGATAGAGAAGTGGAAGAGATGGAGAGGAGAGGGAAGTGGAAGAGATGGAGACGAGAGGGAAGTGGAAGAGATGGAGATAAGAGGGAAGTGGAAGAGATGGAGATAAGAGGGAAGAGATGGAGATGGAGATGAGAGGGAAGTGATGGAGATGGAGATGAGAGGGAAGAGATGGAGATGAGAGGGAAGTGATGGAGATGGAGATGAGAGGGAAGTGGAGGAGATGAGAGGCAAGTGGAGGAGATGAGAGGCAAGTGGAGGAGATGAGAGGGAAGTGGAGGAGATGAGAGGCAAGTGGAGGAGATGAGAAGGAAGTGGAGGAGATGAGAGGGAAGTGGAGGAGATGAGAGGCAAGTGGAGGAGATGAGAGGGAAGTGGAGGAGATGAGAGGGAAGTGGAGGAGATGAGAGGGAAGTGGAGGAGATGAGAGGCAAGTGGAGGAGATGAGAGGGAAGTGGAGGAGATGAGAGGGAAGTGGAGGAGATGAGAGGGAAGTGGTGGAGATGAGAGGCAAGTGGAGGAGATGAGAGGGAAGTGGAGGAGATGAGAGGGAAGTGGAGGAGATGAGAGGGAAGTGGAGGATATGGAGATGGAAGTGGTGGAGATGAGAGGGAAGTGGAGGATATGGAGATGGAAGTGGTGGAGATGAGAGGGAAGTGGAGGATATGGAGATGGAAGTGGAGGAGATGAGAGGGAAGTGGAGGATATGGAGATGGAAGTGGAGGAGATGGAGATGAGAGGGAAGTGGAGGAGATGAGAGGGAAGTGGAGGAGATGAGAGGGAAGTGGAGGAGTTGGAGATGGAAGTGGAAGAGATGGAGATGAGAGGGAAGTGGAGGAGATGAGAGGGAAGTGGAGGAGTTGTTCCTCGTGACCTGTGCGTGAATGGACCAGCGAAATCGATGCAGTGGATCTTGTGAAGAGCGAAATTCAAAGTTGAAGCGGTTTTCTCTCTGACGTGCCAAAGGTTTTATAAACATCCTCTTTGTCAGAAGGCTCTAAGCGTGGCTCAGTCCAGTCCAAACTTTTCCCGAATCCTGTCGGCAAACAAGCTAGAACGTCCCGGTCATGTAGTAAATTCTTCAGGCAAAGCCATGGCAGTGGCTTAAACGAGGAAATATTGTGCACTTCACACGTTTCTATAATTGTTTTGTCAAAACCGGAAAGCCTGTAGCCTGTACTTCCTGTACTTCCGTTTACACACTTTAGGAGGCATATCTTGTCCAGCCTAGGGGAGAGGTAACCTCAAGGCGCCCAGTAATAACTATGAAGACATCATTTCTATATCGTCTTACAATTTCTGTTCCACTCTTCTGTGTTTCTGCTGCTCAGCCGTTTGGCCTACTTGACCTAGTGCCCCTTTTAATAAACGAGTTAATTAAGTTAGATTTAACTTAAATTTAAATTTAATTTAGATCAAATGCTTTATACATTAAATGTAAACCTTGTTCTTACACAAGTATTCAGTATTCCTTTAATGTCCCGGGCACGCTGCCCTGCGTTTTGGGATCGTATGGGTTATCGTATCGTTACCGTCAACAGTAACTCACTGGCGTGTCTTTTAGATAACGAGAACTGTCCTCCTGTGTTCTCCTTCTCCGTTTTACAAGCCACCCGGTCTCTAATGGCAGTCCTTCCAGAGAAGAATCATCGCTATTGGAAACGCATAACGGCCCACGACGGTGTACATTATGTCTGCTCCCACGAGTGCATTCTCAATACCACTGACTTACCGGGCCACTGTAATTCCATTCTTCACTTCTAGTTAGTGGCCACGGGCCCCCGAGCTCATGCATAAGTCAATGTGTGTTTAACATTCAAATCATGCCCGACACGTCGGGGACTGTCGTAGTAGGTGGTTGTTTTTTCCCCTCCTTTCTTCCTGTTGCAGTGCGGTCAGTGTGTCCGTCTCTAGTCAGCGCCGGGCCGTTTATTCATGTATTCGTGTCGGAACACGGCTGCGGCCGCGGCGTTGGGTTTGCGTGTCCGGATGAAAGGGGGACATTAGCGGAGCGCCGTAGCAGCGACCTATCCGTCACGTGACGCGTCAGAGGACGAGACGAGTAGGGTCAAAGGCTCAGTGCAGAACCAGGGTCACGCAGGCGCACGTGATCGTGCGCGTGTGTGTGTGTGTGTGTGTGTGTGTGTGTGTGTGTGTGTGTGTGTGTGCACGCACGCATGTTTGGGTGTGTTGACCCTGTGGAGAGTGTGCGTGCATCATGTTCGCCCGCAAATCCCAAATGGGCTCATTGCGCGTTAACCTTCAACCTCGAACACACTTGACATTCAATAAATATACAAGCACTCAAACACACACCCACACATCATTAAACGGCTCAGACACACACAATGCACAACTTCCATCTCTATTTCACTGCCGTTCTCCCTCTCTCTTGACATGCACACACACACAAATGGCAACTTCTATTCCTCTGTATCTCTCTCTCTCTCTGTCTCTCTCTATCTCATTATACACACACACACACACACACACACACACACACACACACACACACACACATGTCACCCCCCGTGTCAGTCTCTGGCTGAGTTGTATTATTAATTCAGGGGGAGGGAATGAAGGCTGAGTGGCGCGGAGATGTAGGGGGCTTATTAAACACTGGTGTTCATGCCGACAGATTAGCTTGGGTTATTAAGTATAGTGAGAGGGGTGTGGTATACTGTACTGTAGGGTATATATGGTATGTAGGTATGCATTGAAACACATGGGGGTCCTTGCCGGGGGAAAGGTTGAGGACCTCTGTACCAGACCATACAATGAAGTGACAACTGCTGGAGAATTGCTTTGTGTATCGAGCTAAAATGATCCCTATTGGACTCGCCATTTCAAGTGACTGTAACAGTAGCCTAAAGATGTGATATTATGCATCGGAGATCTTTTAGTGTTAATAGCGGCTCTGAGATTTGTGGGGAATATTATTACATATTTACTATGAAATCATTTAGCGTATCGTATTTTATTTGTTCTGAACCCCCCTCCTCCCCAGCTTAATTCCTAAATCCCTCTGTGCCAGTGAATCTGGCTGCGTGTGCATAGCCTGGCAAGTATGGCAAAGAAGGAGACATTAGAATTTGAAAGTCAAACAGTGTTTGATTTTCAGATGCAGGGAGCTCCATGATTCACTTTCATGTTTCGGATTAAATCTACAAACCCAGAGTACACACATACATCCTGCCTCTCTCGCTCTCCCCCTGCCTGCCTGCCTGCCTGGGTTTACGGGGGAAACGTGGGGCTCCTCCGGCACACTGTGAGCACGCAGAGCCCTCCTGAGAGCCACACAGGACAGGATGAGGATGTTCGGAAAAGAGGAGAGGACTTCTCCCCTGGTGGAGTTGAAACATAGGCCTCCTTTATTGTGTGTGTGTGTGTGTGTGTGTGTGTGTGTGTGTGTGTGTGTGTGTGTGTGTGTGTGTGTGTGTGTGTGTGTGTGTGTGTGTGTGTGTGTGTGTGTGTGTGTGTGTGTGTGTGTGTGTGTGTGTGTGTGTGTGTGTGTGTGCGTGTGCATGTGTGCGTGTGTGTGTGTGTGTGTGTGTGTGTGTGGCAGTTAAATAGAGATGGAAGTTGCTATTTGTATGTGTGTCTGAGCAGTTTAGTGTGTGTGTTAGTGGTGGGAATCACCAGAGGACCCACGATACAATATTATCGCACAATACTGAGTATTGTACAGTAATATTGACATTCATTACCTTTTTCCAACTGCATGTCCCCGATGGAAAACGTAACTTTTACACTAAACGTACAGTATATACATCTGTTTTATCCAATAAGATAACGTGTTCAGTCTGTTCATCTCACTCCAATAATTCTTATTGCAATAAAATAGGATTGTCAAGCGAACTTATTTTTTTTATATTAATACGTGGCGTCACTGTATCTATATACTATTGGGACGCAAAATGTTGTATATATCCCTGTATCGATTTGTCTCCACCCCTAGTGTGTGTGTGTGTGTGTGTGTGTGTGTGTGTGTGTGTGTGTGTCTGTGTCTGTGTCTGTGTGCGTACTGTGCACGTGTGAGGGTTTGTCTTAACCTGCATCAATAATGAAACCGCTCGGAGACATTGAGAGTGCATCAAATATCCCAGACTCACCCTGGACAATAAACGTAGCTTAGAGCAACAAACCACTGACATCCACAATTGCTCCCAACAAAGATTCTCTGTCATCCGCAAACTCAAAGCATTTCCTGTCACCCCCCCCAACCATATGTTGACAGTAGCCCCCAACCCTTTCTACTCCACTGTTCCGCCTGTTTCCTCACCATGTTAACTACCTCCAATAGGAACAGACCTGGGGAGTATCAGAATAGAGTAACGGCTGCGTCATGATCAGGATACTTTTATTGATGTATTTCTTTTAAAAACAAGACGTAATCAAGACTACCAATTTTTATTCAGAATTCATCTCAGAACATCCTGTCTGCTCCGACCATACAGTACGTCCAATTAGACTAGAGCATATTTGCAGGGGCCCGGCCACTCATCTCTATGGGTGAGTGGTTCCTGAGAGCAGGAGGGAGCGGCCAGATCGGTGTCATCCGCCTCTCTCCAAAACCTTAATTTGAGTTTCCGTATGCGTCGATGATGAAGTTCTCGGAAATCACATACTGTAACATGTTGGAGAC
Organism: Notolepis coatsorum; assembly: GCF_963971535.1. NCBI lineage: Eukaryota > Metazoa > Chordata > Actinopteri > Aulopiformes > Paralepididae > Notolepis > Notolepis coatsorum. The sequence continues at coordinate 126,901,418 of NC_140173.1, forward strand.
GGCAACGCAATCTTTTAATCTGATGGCAGCGTCGGCACACGATTTATGTCAAGTTGGCGCGTGCCAGTCTTTTGTTCTGGTTCAGTGTTCTGCTTCAGTGAAATAAGTAATTACTCCAGAGCGCGTAAGAACGCATATAAGTTTAATGTAGCCTGCTGAAGTTACCCAGTGCACTATCAATTATTGACTTTATAATAGGCACACTGTCTTGGTTAATCACCGAGATAAGGCGATGCAGAGGCAAATTAATTTATTCATTATTTTATTTCCTTTTTTGCAGTGGAAACAATGCTTAACACTTTGAGTGCCACGCGTATTGCTTATCATTACCCCTAGAATGCCAGCTTTATAGTCATTTCCGCGGTCGTTTCACTATGTTTGCAAAGCTGTGTGTGTTCTGTATTATAGCTGTGGAGACATGGTGTGGCTCATTTTGACGAACATTACTTAGTGCAAGATGGGAATAATAGTTTGTTTCCACACACTTTAGTTTGTAGTTTATTACACATGTGGAATAATATATTGATTCCCCAACTCTCATGTAAAGACATTCCCCTCCCCTTTGTCCCCTATCCTGTGTCCCCCCCCCCCCCCCCCACCAATTTGACCTATCAAATGGGACCACCTCCTCCCCCTTTTCACTATATAGGGCTCCTCCCGACAGCATTCATTCTTCTCTACCTGGGTCATTTCAGCTGATCACCTTGGGCGAGAGCCTCAGCCATTCTCTCTAACTACATGTTCTATCTGTCTGGATAATAAACCGTTCTGGCTGATCCCCTGAAACCTCTAACCTAACCTAAAGGATACATTGGGGGGGTAAATAGGGACAGTGCAGATCGAGAAACATCAAAATGTTAGCTAGATATTAGCCCATCGGTTCCTTGCAAAAACTCAGAAAATATTTGCTAATGGCCATATAATGTGTTTAGAATATAAGCAGGGTTTAACTATTTTCCAACACCCCTAGACTGTCTTCATCATGGCACCCACTTTGGGAAAGCCTGCCCTAGTAAGCTGCATCACATTTTATCCACTAACAGAGCAGTCATTAAGACACGTTATTTAATTTTCTTGCTATGTTTTCACCACTCAATAGGGCACTTTAGCATGACGTTTTCCCACTGTGGGGGCACATGGTCAAGTTTAGACCATTGGAGGGGCACCAATGGGCACATCCTCTAATTTTCACCACTAAAAGGGGCCTTTTAGCGCAATGTTTTCAACTGTGGGGGCACATGATCAAGTTTAGACCATTGGAGGGGCACCAATGGGCACGTCCGCTCATTTTCGACACTCAAAAGGGCATTTTAGCACGATTTTTTCAACTGTGGGGGCACATGGTCAAGTTTAACCATTAGAGGGGCACCAATAAGGCACGTCCTCTAATTTTTTCCACTCAAAAGGGCACTTTTGCATGACATTATTTAACTGTCGGGGCACATGGTCAAGTTTAGACCATTGGAAGGGCACCAATGGGCACGTCCTCTCATTTTCACCACTCAAAAGGGCATTTTAGCGTGATGTTATCAACTGTGGGGGCACATGGTCAAGTTTAACCATTGGAGGGGCACCAATGGGCACGTCCTCTAATTTTTGCCACTCAAAAGGGCACTTTAGCACAATGTTTTCAACTGTGGGGGTACATGGTCAAGTTTAGACCATTGGAAGGGCACCAATGGGCACGTCCTCTAGTTTTTGCCACTCAAAAGGGCACTTTAGGTTTAGGGCAATGTTTTCAATTGTGGGGGCACATGGTCATGTTTAACCATTAGAGGGGCACCAATAGGGCACATCCTCAAATTTGTTCCACTCAAAAGGGCACTTTTGCATGACATTATTTAACTGTGGGGCACATGGTCAAGTTTAGACCATTGGAAGAGCACCAATAGGGCACACCCTCTAATTTTTCCGCCACTCAAAAGAGCACTTTAGCGCACGTTTTTCAACCGTGGGGGGCACCAGGGGGCTATGGATATATGTATTAATATAGGTATTTGAGGACGTATACTTTATGGATAGATTTGGTATGGCAGAATGTTTGTAACTATTATAAAACCCAGCTCGAAAAACAGCTCATCTGGCTGCCCAGACCCTTTCTCAGGATTGTGGGGGCGTGTTCAGATCACGCTTGGTTGACAGTTTGATTCACAGCTTGATTGACTCCATACACACAACACACCATCTCACAAGCAATCCCTCTCCACCCAGCTCACCATCTTTTTCAGCGTCTCCTCCACTAGGAGGACAGAACGCCTTTAACCAGAGCTGCTTCCCCAAAACGGTACAGTTGATAAATACACAAACATTGGCCTAATTATATGGTATGGGGAGTTGTGTATATTGTGTGTTATTTATTTTGTTTTTGCACGTGCCGTATGTCGTTTATGTTTGCACTGGTGTTGTATGTGGTGTATTGTTACAGCCATTCCATCTGTAGATGAATTCCACCAGCCTACACGTGTATCAAAAGAAACTTGAAACTTTAACTTGAGAGCTCCCTTTCAGCTCAAGTACCATTTTATTTTCCGTGCAATCACTAAAACATTAGAATAAACCACAAAATCTATCAAATTGACCCCATTTGGTTTGAAAGCTTGACTAATCGACTAACTAGCAAACTAGGTTACCAAATAAGTGTTTTTATATAACTATACCTCCAGGAGTACGGCTCTAATCGTGAAATGGTTAGCATTAGCTATTCTATGCAAAACATGAGCTTATTATCAACTACCCCAGTAGTCTGCTAGTTATCTTGACTAATCATCTAACTGGCAGACTAACTGGTAGACCACCCATATCTATGTTTTTTTTAACTATACCTCCTGAACTAAGAAGCTAAGTGTTTTAGCATTTTCAACTCCGTGATTAATATAGATATAGATAAATATATATTTTTCCAGTTGCTGCTTTGACCCGGCGCAGCCATCTTACATTGTCATTGCGAAACCCTGGCGCACATTATGCAGATTGATTGAGACAGTATTTCTGTAATGGATGAGGTCGGTGAGGATCCACGAGGATCCACGTTCAAACTAGCTCACAACTACAAGCTACAGGAATACAGCTTGAACCGCTTCACCGAGTTGGCAGCATCTGAAGTCATGCAGCCAACTACCATCTCAATTATCTTCGATGATATGTCTGCACTGCGAGTTTGTGGAAATAACAGTCAATTTCAGTGGTGGCAGCTCTACTGTATTACTGAAGCTTCCCTATTTAGCCTAAGCATTTCAAATAGATGTCTTCTTCTTGCATTAGGCAAACTTTAACATTGATCCTTTCAATGGTTCTTACTTGCAGACAGTGTTGTTGCTGAGCATGTTACGATGCCTTTTCCCCTGTGTTTTACGTGCGATTAAACGTCAGTGGAATTAGTCTCAATGCATATCCCTAGTGTATCCGTCTTAACACTCAGTGGTACTTGATGCATGCGCTACAGCATCCCAGCTTGTTTGCATTGCTGTTGTGGTAACGTTTGGGGGCTAGGCTGCTACCAGTGGCTAGCAAAGGTTAAGCTACCTCCAATCCACCACACCACTACTAAAGCAACCCCCCTTTTTTAACTCCACACACTTTTTAAGAAGATAGTTACGAACATGTTCGAGAATGAGGTCCATTGACTATTGTAGGCCGGACCTCAGCGTCAAATTTACTTATAGTTATAGTTGTTTTGGTTGTTTATCTTGAATAGTATCATACTGTATTTCCCAACTCTGTGAAGACTCTTCTGCCTCTCTCACACCTCTCTCGTCCTCCCTTTCAAGTGTAGTTAGCCTTCTTTTGACCTTTGACCAAAAAATACCTTACACTCGTCTCCCCAATTGGTTTGGAGTCGCTGTCAGCCACAGTCCCTCTCTTCCCTCTCCACTTAACAGCAGAGGAGACGTCATGACATTATATACTGCCTCTCTAATGTCATTCCAATCATGTAACCGCGATAAAGCGAGACATTAGTGTCGGCTATTCTGACAGTCCTGCCGCAGTCTCCCGATGGCTTACCGCGTGAGGCACGGTGTCATTTCTCAATGTGGTGTTGGGGACATTTGATACTAACCCTTAGGGATGCCCCGATCACGTTTTTTTGCCACCGATACCGATCACCGATCGTCGTGAGCCATATCGGCCGATACCGATCCAATACAGATAATTTTTTATAAAAAAAATATTAAAGGTGACATGTACTATAAATGTCATTTTTCAGTCTCTAGCATTGTATTATAGTAATAGGAGTTTGTATCAATGTGTTTTAGTGTCTAAATACCATATAGGCGGATTGCTGTGATTCAGCTCAGCCCCTTTCCTCCTCCAGTAAATCAGGCCATTTTGATTTGAACGGCCGATATACGTCATACGGCCGCTGGGTAGCAGACAGTGATGTGATTGGCTCTGTGGTTGTAGCTAATGCCCGCCCACATTCTACCTAGACTGACTGTACACAGCGAAACCATTTCCTCATACTCTGCATGGGTAGAGAGAGAGAGAGATAGAGAGGGTACCTGCCGGCCGCGCGCCACACACCCGCAAACGGGAGATTGAAAGAAAGAAAAAGAAAAAAACCACAAGCTGCCGCAGACTCTCATCACTGAGAGCCGAGAGGGAGAGAAAGGAAGAGAGAGGGAGGGAGGGAGAGAGGGGGCCTTGTCAATAACGGCCTGTCTTTTTTTTTCTCTCTCTCTCTCTCCCACCCCCTCCCTCTCTCTCTCTCTCTCTCTCTCTCTCTCTCTCTCTCTCTCTCTGCCGCGCGGACTCATCACGAGAGGGAGAGAAAGGAAGAGAGAGGGAGGGAGGGAGAGAGGGGGCCTTGTCAATAACGGCCTGTCTTTTTTCTCTCTCTCTCTCTCTCTCTCTCTCTCTCTCTCTCTCTCTCTCTCTCTCTCTCTCTCTCTCTCTCTCTCTCTCTTCCCCCCCTCCCTCCCTCCCTCTACCAGTGCAGACTGTGTGGCACTGTCACTCAAAGTGCTTATGGGCGGAGCCAGGCCATAACAGCCTGATTTCTTGAGGCTGAAAAATGATGGTTTTGAGTACTTGATTAGAAATATAAAACAATGAATTTTTTTTGAAAAAAACCTTACAAATGTCTTCAATAGACTAACAGGAATTGTGTAAAGTTGCCCAAATAGTGCTAGGAATAGCAGTACATAGCCCCTTTAAGGATTATTTTATATAAAAATATAATTTTATTTTTATAAAATATATATATTATATAATTAGACTTGTACTTGTATATCGTCACCACGCAACAAGTCAAAATGCTCGCTATCTGCAAACAGCTCCACTGTCTGTGTGTACTAGTAGCCTCCAGCTACGGCCAGGATTCTCCGGCGCTGCAGCTGGACCCTCCGGCGCTGCAGCTGGACCCTAGTATTGGTATAAATCACATTAAGCAAGCCCTCAGCTCGAATACGCATCGAATCAGTGTTATAAGACATTGATATCAGGAGCTATCTGTAGCTACTGCTAGCCGGCTATATAACGTTAAGACGACGCCTCAGTGAACTATTTAGTTCAATGGGACATTTCCTTTTGAACAGTGAACTAACACAAGCTAGCTAACGTGAGCTAACGGAGGTATTAACATGGACTACTAGACTTGCTGGAGCATTTGTTGATATCAGGAGCTATCAGTAGCTAGCCGGCTAGATACCGGTTAGACAATGCCTACTAAAAGTGAATAGTTGACTGGGTAATTTTGTTTAAACAGTAACGATAGCTAGGTAGCTAACGTTAGCTCACGTCGAATGCACTATAGACTCGAGCAGAGCCTCCTCTCAGTCCTGTGTTTACAAACTGTACACGGGTGCGGGCGGAGCAAGGGAGGAGGAGCAGCGGCAGTTTGCAGGTCCTGTGTGTCTGAGACAGACAGCGAGTGAGATCTCCGCTTGATCGGTTTCCACGATCGGCGAATATGACTCATTATCGGAATTCACCGATCGCATATTTATACTGATTATCGGCCGATAACGATCGGTGGCCGATCGATCGGGGCATCCCTACTAACCCTTCATTGTGGGCTGATCTGAGACCAGGGGTCATCATGGATGCACCGATACCACTTTCAGTTTTCACAATTCTTAAACTTTTTTTGTATTATCTTTTTCCCCCTTCTTTTTCCGTTTTTCTCCCCTCCCAATGTTAGTCGTTATGCCAATTCCCCCTGGTCGTTGCGCACTCTACCCCCTACCGTCGGTCTGGGAGGGCGGAGACTATCACATGCTTCCTCCGACACATGTGTACCCAGCCCACCACTTCTTTTCACCTGGCAGCGCGGACTCTCACTGGGAGAGTGTAACGTGTGGAAGGTCACACTACCTCTCCTAGATCCTTCCCTTGCTGTGCAGGCGCCTCGACCGAACTGTAGGAGTCGCTGTTTACAACGACCAGGACCCACCCTCGCCGGGTTTCCCACAGCTGGATTCGATCCCACTGTCTCTGTGGTGGTAGGCAGACACTTAGTCCGCTGCACTACCCGGCCGCCAGTTTTCACAATTCTAAACTGCTGATGGTGTCCTGAACTTTCTATATCAGCTGATACCGAATACTGAGTATAGACTTCAGTTTGGAGTCGTGGGACAAAAATTATTGGAATATAGGCTAATGCATTTTTATTTCTTAGAGAGATCTACCATGCTTCTATTTGTCAAAACAGCCGCAAATCAAGTTGCTTTGTGTTGGTTTCTGACACATTAAGACACGCTTCTTGGTATCGGATTTTAGCCTGGTATCTGACCGATATCCAATACCAGTATCAGTATCGGTCCATCCCTACATGGAGGTGGACACTCCTTTAATATTCTGTCTCAACATCTGTCATCATGCATTAGTAAACAGTGGGATCTGTACAATAGGGCTCAGGTGTCTGCTATAGGGAGGTGTAGTCTGACTTCACTGGTTGTTCCACCCGTATAGGGATTTATCATTGGGAAAATGGAATATCGGCTATTGTAACAATTCTGCCACATGGAAATTGAAAAGCTTTCCATTTTTGCACAAAATGAGTTCCCTTCTAGCGCTAACATTATTGTTTAAGCATTGAAATAAAATTTGTGATTTTTTTTATGATTAATTAATTAATTAATGAAATATTTTCATGTTGAGCTATAGATTGTGGATGAATAAGCACAGAAAGGTACACCATGCAAATGTTAATGCTTTATTTGTTTTAAATGAGACGATTTAGAAATGGGCAATGGGGAAATACATTGCGTTGTACAGAGGGTGGAACACGAAAAACGGCAATGGCGTAACCACTACACCTCCCTATAGGCAGGTAGGTATGGTTCCTCCTCCGAGATAGTGACTATGACTCTGGGTTCTCTGTGTCTCACTCTTCTCTCTGAGGGGGTAACTAAAGTGCCCCCCCTCCCCTGTGTGTCTCACTCTTCTCTCTGAGGGGGTAACTAAAGTGCCCCCCCTCCCCCGTGTGTCTCACTCTTCTCTCTGAGGGGGTAACTAAAGTGCCCCCCCTCCCCCCATGTGTCTCACTCTTCTCTCTGAGGGGGTAACTAAAGTGCCCCCCCTCCCCCTGTGTGTCTCACTCTTCTCTCTGAGGGGGTAAAGTGCCCCCCCTCCCCCGTGTGTCTCACTCTTCTCTCTGAGGGGGTAAAGTGCCCCCCCCTCCCCCCGTGTGTCTCACTCTTCTCTCTGAGGGGGTAACTAAAGTGCCCCCCCCTCCCCCCGTGTGTCTCACTCTTCTTTCTGAGGGGGTAACTAAAGTGCCCCCCCCTCCCCCCGTGTGTCTCACTCTTCTCTCTGAGGGGGTAACTAAAGTGCCCCCCCTCCCCCCGTGTGTCTCACTCTTCTCTCTGAGGGGGTAACTAAAGTGCCCCCCCCCCCTCCCCCCGTGTGTCTCACTCTTCTCTCTGAGGGGGTAACTAAAGTGCCCCCCCTCCCCCGTGTGTCTCACTCTTCTCTCTGAGGGGGTAACTAAAGTGCCCCCCCCCTTCCCCTGTGTGTCTCACTCTTCTCTCTGAGGGGGTAACTAAAGTGCCCCCCCTCCCCCCGTGTGTCTCACTCTTCTCTCTGATGGAGGGGGTAAACCCAGATTACAGAACCTCTCTGAGTGGGGGATGGGGATCAAAGAGAGAATACACTTGGAACAACATGACTTTGAAGCATTTTCTGATACCCCCAAAAAATGTATATATATTTTATTTTATTTATTTATATAGTTTTAAATCATCATAAACGTGTGATGGATAGAGGACTAATGGCTTGAACTGACAACTATTGGTGGACCAGGACAACATTTATTCGGGGGGCAGCATTCTGTTTTACAGTATGTAACACTCCACAGGAGGATCCCTATTTTTAAAGTCTCCCAGGCGTCTGTCAATCAAACGACAATTAGCAGGTCTGAGTGACCCACAGCGGAGCGGTGCCTGCGAGTGCACTGGAGGCGTCAAGGACATTTCAGAGCGTGTTTGGCAAAGCATTCGCACGGCGGTTCTACTGGGAGCACGGGTACCTGGAGGATTAGCGTCCAATCAGAGTGGATTTGATGTTTACTGACAGCGTGTGGGATGTAGTCGCAGGGAGAACCGTATTCATTTCAATGAACCGCTCCTCCGCTTTGCCCAGCCCTGCCTCTCCTCGCGCTGGCCCTCCGCTGGTGTAAATCTGCCCCCGGCCAGATGACTGGACGACAGAGCACTCAAACCCACTGACGACGGCGCACTGCGATCAGCCTCAGGTGAGTGGGCAGGGGGGATGGAGGGGAGGGGTCGACGGGGAGGGAGGTCCGTCTGCGGACGCGCGCGGGGGCGGCGCATCATAATTGTCGGCGATATGATTTTTATCTGGTTCACGTGACATCACAGTGGGCAGCGGAATTAAGCGGGCTTTATTTAGGCATAATCCCTCATAGCAATCGGCGGAGCGAGCAAATGTCCCAGAGAAGGGAGAGATAAAGCCTACTGGATTAGTTGAAGCCTCTGCCCGGCCCACTCCACCCCACCCCAACTATGAACCCAACCTGCCCCATCCTTTCTTGTGTGTGGATTCTTTTTTTCCCACCACGGGTGAACCGTTTGGTTGCCGACCAAAGCACACACACACACACACCCTCTCATTGTGTCTTCCATGGAGTAGTTAGCTGACCTTTGTGGTGTGGTGTGGTGTTGGGGGAGTGTGTGTGTGTGTGTGCGTGTGTGTGTGGTGTCCTCTTTCCGTGTGCACCATGAGCCAATAAGACCAGAGATTAATTATTCAAGGATCGCCTGCCGAAGGGGGAGTCACCTGATAGCGAGGACATCAGGAGAGCCCCCAAAAAAAGATTACAACTGGATATCAGGTGAAACGATACACCCTGCTTCATCTTTTTTTTTTTTTCTGCTTCTTGTCTTCCTTCCTTCCTCCATTCCATTCATTTTTTTCTTATGTAACTGTAACTAAAGACTTGAAAGAGAACACCTAGCAACAGTGCAACAAGCTCAGCTCTTTTTTTTTCTCTCTCTCATTTTTTTTTCTCTGTGAACGCTTGTCTTCTCCCCCCCCCCCCCCCCCCCACCCCTTCTCTCTCCAAATGCTCGTCGCCGGCAAACAGTTGAGTCTCAGTCGCTCCCACAGCTGGGACACGCTGGGTGGGAATGAGGGTCAGTGGGACAGGGGTGAGGCCGTCTACGAGCAGCAAGCCAGGATAGCGGGCCGGCGGAACACCTTGTCGTACGGAGAGGGAGGAGGCTGGTACGAGCCGGGGGTGCGTGTCGTCCCTGACCTGGACTCGAGGCGCGAGTCGTTCTCCTCCTACCCGGACTCCTCGCACGGGGCCGATCCCCGGGGGATGAGGAAGGGCTCCGTGGCTGAGCTCGGCCACTACGAACGTCCCAACATGGCTCACCGAGGATCCCTGCAGCTCCAGGAGTATTACCCCCACCACGACCCGGCCGTGACTCCCCGCCCGCCGGACGGCTTTTACCGGGCAGCAGAGCACCAGCCCCCGCCGCCGCCCCACCCCCATCCGCTCAGCAGGTCGGGGTCGCATTTTGGGATGAGCCCCGTGGGTCGTGCCGCGTGGGAACAGGGGCAGGGAGGGAGAGTGGGACCCGTGGCCCCTTCGTCCTGCTCCCCTCTCCCTCCTCCCCCTCCACCGGCCGCTCATGAGATGAACCAGGCTTATAGAGAGCCTGCAGCTGTAGCCGCCGCCACTGCTGCTGCCAAGATGATGCCAGATGGACAACAGCGCATCCCCAGCCGAGGCCCCTCTCCTCACTATGGCCTGGAGCACTCGTCTCCCAGGTACGCCAGTGAGCCTCCACCTTTGACCAGTCAGCCGGTCTACACTGATATTAATGGCCGTCTGTTAGACCCTCAGCAGCAGGCTGCTGCCACCTGCCTGGCGTTGGACCCCGCTAGTCAAGGCATTATGATGAGTCAAGACCCAGCCTCGCCCTACGCCATCCAACAACAACAACAGCTTCAACAACAGCAGCAATTACAACAGCAACAAATGCAACAGCAGCTATTACAACAGCAACAATTACAACAGCAACAGCAAATACAACAGCAACAACAAATACAACAGCAACTTCAACAGCATCAATTACAACAACAGCAAGCACAGCAACAACAACTTCAGCAACAACAAATACAACAATTACAGCAACAGCCCCTTCCAGCCCTACCTGCCATGGCTGTCTATGATCCCAACCTTCCCATGGCTTCTCCTCTTCCCCCTCCACCTGCTCTAGCCCCAACTCCTGCACCTGCTGCACTTCCAGTCCAGGTGCCTGCCCCTGCTCCGCTTCCCCCAGCCTCTCCTCTACCCCCTCCACTCACCACAGCCCCTCAGGCCCCTATACATGTGGACCCCAAGAGGAGTGCCGACCCCGAGTTCCTGGCTCTGCTGCGGAATGAGGGCCTGTCAGAGAGCACCATCTCCTTGCTCATCCAGCAGGGCTTCGACTCCACCAGCATGCTAGCTGTCATGGAGGAGAATGACGTCCGCACCGTGGCCCCCAACCTGGGCCAGGCCCGCGTGCTGTCCCGCCTGACCCACAGCTGCAAGCGGCCAGCGGAGGTTCCGCTGCCCCCCTGCCAGCCTCCGACACCGATGCGGACGCGCTCCAACAGTTTTAGCCACCGTGCAGACATCTACCACCAGCAGCCGCTCCAAAACCACCCTCAGCACGTTCTAGCCATAGACCCTCAGCTGATGACCCAGCACACCGCGGGTGCCATGCACTCCATCTCTCCCAGGATGGGAGAGGTCATGGGCAGAAGGCCCAGCAGCGCCCCCTCTCAGCACCTCCTGGAAGCTGCCGGAGGATATCCCAGCCCTGTGCCTCGCACCCCAGGACCCTACAGTGGGGCCATGGTACCTGTCCAGTCACGGCCCATGTCTGCATACTCCCAATATCCCGGGGTGCCCATGCCAGGGATGCCCATGCAGGGTATGCAGATGATGCCCCATCAGATGACCGGGTCGATGCCCGCCATGCCAGGGTCCATTCATGCCATGCCAGGTATGCCACAGCAGATGCCTGTGTCTATGCCCGTTCTGCCACAGCCACCACAGCAGGTCCCTAAGGCCTACTCCACCAATTATACAGTACCCATGGAGCTGATGAAGAGGGACAGGAACCTGCCTCCCCTTTCTCCTATGCCCAGTCCTCATCCCAGTCCACAGTTGATACGCAAGGTTGGGGGACCCTCATCAGACAACGCCATGGTAGCTGTGGGGGCATCCCTTCAATGCCAGAGTGGCCTAGCTGCTAACCAGAGGCTCAGCCGACGCACTGGACCACCGGTCATTGTGTCCAGCATGGCTTCCCCCGATACAAGTAAATTATACATTTTTCCTTACTCCTGTCTACTCTCCTGTTTAGTGTATCTTTCTCTTGGCTGTTTTACTTGATTTTTTGAGGGGAAAATCGATACGTAATGTGCCCTTCACGTATGACCTGCATAGATGTTACTGTCCATTGCTTTCCATGCGGTAACACTGTAGGGACTAACATAAGAATTTCCAATAATATGAGTAGCTGGTTATAATAGAATAGAGGCCAGCTGTGATAATGGAATATACATCTTCATATACAGTTTCTATTCCATTAGTAAAATAACAATATTATCCAACTGTATTCTGCATTTGCCGCAAAGCAATATTGCAGCACAGGCATGAGAGCAATATCATGATTTGAAATTGGTCCATCATATAGAAAGTGCTATTAGCTGTGATTACTCTGAAAGCCAACCGCAGCTTGCATGCTCAGTATAATATTTCGCTGCACATACACAGATGCAGTATCTTGTGAATCTGTTGATCATTCTTCGCTGTAATGTAAAGTTGGCAAATGGATTCCACCCCTTTCATCTCTGATTGAAGGCTCCTCTATTGTGTGTCGTGCACGACAATAGTATCGCTCGATGAGGCCATTTTGTGTATGAAACCTTTTTGGCAGAAATTGAGTGTAGCCAGTCCTATACGCTGTATTGCTCTTAAATGGAGGGGGGTTTGGCTCGCTCACTCACAATATTGTAAAGTGTTTGAGAGGATTATTATATTTCCGTAAATCCTATGGTCTCCATTTTTGGGGTTTGTGTGGTGTGCCTTTGTGCCCTGTATCAACAGTAAATGTACAGTACACTATTGGTTTTATTTTATTCATCAGACGTAGACCAGTGGAGCCATCACTGTTGCCCATCTCTGTTCCCAAAAATATTTGCAGGATTAAGGCTTAAAGCCATAAAAGGATAACTTTGGCCACGGCAGTCTGGTAATCCACCCCATGCCCTACTTGTTCCGTTTCCTCATTTGCAATGAACGATATATGATACTTTTCTTGCCTTTTCACTTTAACTGATTCACGATTTGTTACAATACACTTTGCGAGCTTCATATCATGGCCAGGCAAATTAACATAGACTGAAATTAACTTTTAGATCTCCCGGGCGACGGTCAAGTAAAATGATTGTATCTTTTCATTTGACTTGCTCAGAAGCATTTTATATCACCTGCATATAAAATCCAGGCCACTTATTTGTCAAAATACTCAAAGTTGTTAAAATGGTCCAGCATTTCAATGGAGAGTCTGTGTGATTACTGGGCGCTGCCATAATTAATCGAATGTGATTTGGAGTGAAAAGAACACATTTTACGTTCTAATCAAGTTGTCAGCCCCCAGTAAACAGACAGACTTTCACAGAGTCATTTTCATCCACTGCACCTGTGAATAGTTTATTTCTGCTTGCATTTGTCAAGAAAAGTCAAATTTTGAGTGCATTGGTGTAGCTTTCCTCGTAATGTAGAAGCATGTCGTTTGAACCATGTCTGCAGGTGTTAGGGCTACTGCCATCATGACAATGTCATAATGACGATTATTGTCTGACAAATAATTTGCGATTACTGATTTAATTGTCCGGCTTAAATCCAAAGTGTACCCAGATCAGTGATGATGACGTTGATGATGTCAGTTTGCAATGAGATTCATGTTGCTTACATTGGAGCACAGGAAATGAGCATTGGTAAACTTCAAAGGGTTTGCGCACAAACTGACACAGCGTGATAACCTCTCCGTCCTGCACATACATTTGTTATATTTCACTTTTGTTGATTGACAAGTTGATTACTCTGAATCTAAGTAATCAGAGTCAGCTTATTGCCACATCTCTGTTCAGTTACAGCATAGAGGAGTGGAATCCTTTGTACTTACTGTAGCTCCTCTGCCCAGCAGCAGCATCAACATAAGTAGCACAACAAAGGGCTTGCGTCCATTTAGCGCATTTTTCTGGGCGCAAGCGTCTTTTTTTCAATTGTTCCCAATGAGGAGGGAGCGTATTCGACCGCCTATAGGAAATGCGCTCCGGTCGGCTTCTTTTTTCAGTGCGTTTCAGCTTTTTTGTGCGGCCGCAACCTGTGTTTAAAGTTGAAAACTTCTGAACTTTTCAGAGTTTTTTTTCTCGCCGCAAGCGCTTCATCCCAGCACTACCCAGCGCTCTGCCAGCGTTTTTCAGCTGAAAAAATGCGGTAAATGGACGCAAGCCCAAAGGAAGCAATACAAATAGTGTAAAGATACAAAATATATATATATTAGCAGCATAGCAATGATAAAATAGCATTAATTTACAATACAATAATCACAATGTAGTAAACTGAACAGTTAACTACTTTAACAAACACCACGTGGGTGCAGTGTGTCCAAAACAGTAGTGTGTACAAATCAGTAGTGACCTAGACTTAAAAACGATGATCACGATTATACAAGATAATTGCAATTATGTCATATAATCATGATCACACGATTAATTGATAATTGCAGCAGCCGCAGCAAGTGTTCTTCCCTTCACCCCTTGACAAAGGATAATGGAACAAGAGCAACAACGTGGTTTAATCTGCCAGGGCCTCAGAATGCTCAAGATCTCCTGATGATATTGCAGTATTGTTATACCAGTGGTATTGTATCTATCCCCATAGTTTTTTGCAGTGGGTCCCTTTCTGTCTCACAGCAGCCCCAAGCCCCTGCTCTGGTAAACATGGAAGTCTTGTTGCATTATGGTAATAAGGTTGCATCGGAGTCGCCTGAAGAGCCTGCAGGGTGGATTGTGCTGCAGAGCTCACGTCCACTCCTGCGGCTCTCAAGGTACTACATTGACCTGTATGGAATAGCAAGTAGGCGAACGCTATATCCTCGGTCGGCTTAAACGAAACCTCTTTCACATGGTTTGGGATTGACGTCTGACATTTCAATTCAATTCAGCATTAGATGAATGCAAATAAATTCATATGATAGCCTAATCACTTTTCTCCATCTAGGCTAATTATATCCCAGAAATGACTGGATATTATGGCCCTCGCCCGCCCACTGCAGATCCTGGGTGTGAACGCAATTAACTCTAATAGTTTTCATTCAAATCTTTTCAAATGTGCTGTCTACAGGGCGGCTAAGTGGCGCAGTGGGCAAGGTGCTCGCCACTAATGCAGGAGATGCTGGGTTCGAGCCCAGCTCTCGGCGTTGCTACCAGCTTGGCTGGTCGTTCACACTAATACAATTGGCAGTATTAGGGGGGTGGGAAGCTGGTGGGTGGGGATCGGACGTTGTGGACAGCGACTCCTACAGGTCGGTTGGTGCGCCTGCGCAGCAGAATCAGGAAGCAATGAGGGCGGCGTGTCCCTCCCACGCAGACCCTCGCCGCTGAGAGATTGCGCTGTGCAGGTGAAAAGATGTGACTGCTGCTTCCTCGAGTACCGGAGGGGACACGTGATGCAAGGCTTTGTCCACATTGCAGCCGGCCTGTGGGAGGCATGGCCTAACAGCGTTCGAGACAGGGGAGGGTAGAATTGAACAATACGAAATTGGGATGGGAGAACAATTTATAAAATGGGAGAAAAAGTAGATAAAAAAAAATTGCTGTCTACATTCAGTCCAGGAGCCAAAGCCTGATTTATAGGTGAACCTTGTTTTGTCGGTTGCAATTTTTTTTGTTGCAGTTTCTTGGAGCTTGGGGGTACCTCTTCAAAATACAAGAGGGTGCTCGGTGATATCCCTTGGGCATTTTCAGATATTAACCCCTTCATGCCCGAAAATGCCAAAATCACACAAAAATAGAGATTTATGAAATTGCATGCTGAATATAAATTAAATGCATCAAATTACATTCTCTAATGTTTTTTCATACAAGGGGTGATGTGAAATTAACATTAATATTAACATGTAACATTTTCAGATATTAACCCCTTCATGCTCGAAAATGCCCAAATCAATTTTCTTTCGTATTCCGTTCATTTTGTATTGTATTTCGTTTACTTCGTAATGTATAGAGGCGTGCAAAAGAATAGAATCTTTATTGTCATTGTTGGTCCAACGAAATTGAGTTTAGAGCATCACCACATACAAACATACTGTGTACAAAAAATTATAATATCAATAATATAATATCAATGTCCCAAGTGCAATAGTGCTAGTGCAAATAAATAGTACAGTGACAGGGGGGGGGGGGGACAACAGTAAGATTTTGGTGGGACAAAGTGGGACAGATAGATAATGTAAATTCTTTAATTAGAATAACTGGTCTTCACCGAATAGATAAAGGTTAAATACAGATTAAAATACAGAATTAGATCTCTCCACATTCGAAGGAACGGCATGTGTCGTTTGCCGTTCTTGGTTTTAACTGCAGGTTTCTTTTTACTGCTTTCAGTCTTGATTTCTTGATTTCTAGTTTATTTTCTTTTTTTGGACAGCACGCTAAACTTGACAGCGCGCTACATTTTGACACACACATTTCTGCCAAGAGCGCTGTCAGGGGTGCAGAGTGCAGACTGCTCGCGAGCCACACATATTGGGCGTGACTGCGCTGGTATCTCATCGCGCAATGTGCTTTCGTGAATAGCTCTCAGACGCAGAGCAGGTGACGCGGATGCAATTTGCTTGGCGCAATCCATTCTCTGTGGATTCCGCCCTGAATGTATGGCCTCTTTAAATTAAACATAATTTCACTTCCATTTTCCTTCAATTCAAGTCATTTTCTGCTTTAGTTTAGAATTGTATTTCTAATTCAATTAATTGATGTTGAATTGACAACATTTTAATTATTTTTTTTTTTTATCCACTTTTTCTCCCATTTTCTATTTTTCTCCCATCCCAATTTCGTATCATCCAATTCAACCCTCCCCTGTCTCGAACACTGTTTCTTGCCTCCCACAAGCCGGCTGCAATGTGGACTAAGTCATACATAGCACGAGTCCCCTCCGTTACTCGATGTAACAGCAGTCGCATCTTTTCACTTGCGCGGCGCGATCTTTCAGCGTCAGGGGTCTGCGCTTTGGAGGGGCGCCGCCCCCATCGCTTCCTGATTCTACTGCGCAGGCGCACCAACCGACCTGTAGGCGTCGCTGTCCACAACGCCCGATCCCCACCCATCAGTTTCCCACCCCCTAATACTGCCAATGTGTATTAGTACAGACGACCAGCTAAACTGAAAGCAATGTGGAGCGCTGGGCTCGAACAGGCGAACCCAGCGTCTGGTGAGCGCCTTGCCCTCTGCACCACGTAGCCGCCCTCAACATTTTCTAATTTGAAATGACCTATTACCCAGATAATTGATGCATCTGATGATGCATTAATTATTATGACACCAATGTTCAAGTAATAAATTAAGCATAAATTAAGTTGTTTTCACCAGTGTCTAGAAATACCTACTACAGTACATGTAGATATATGTTTTATTAGGATCCTCATTAGCTGATGCTTTAGCGACACTCAAAGACATTAATCACATCAATAAAAGCAAAATAGTCATACCAAAACATTCATCACAGCAATCAAAGCAAAATAGACGCACCAAAACATTAATCACAGCAATAAAAGCAAAGTAGACATACCAAAACATTAATCAGAGCAATAAAAGCAAAATAGACACACCAAAACATTAATCACAGCAATAAAAGCTAAATAAACACACCAAAACATTAATCACAGCAACAAAAGCAAAATAGTCATGAGAGACATAAATATAAAACTAAAACTAAAGAGAATACCATGTAAATGACTGTACATCTAAGCTATGCTTGTCCTTGATCTAGGGAGAACCGAGTGACCTGCACAAGCAGTATGTGTTCCGTCGTGATCTAAATTGCTTCTGTAAAGTATTATGTTCAGAGAAAAACTATAGTGTCTTAATTACATTCCACCAGAAGAACATCAATATACCGGTACTCAACTTAAGTTTCTTCTCAACTGCTAACCATGACAGGCTTTTGTGCATTAGCTCTACATTTGTTCGACAAGAGCAGTTAAGTGCCCGTCTTGCAGCCCTATTTTGCACAAGCTGCAATTATAATTTTTTGTATCCACTTTTTCTCCTTATTTTAAAATGTTCTCCCATCCCAATTTCGTGTTTCCAATTCTCCCCTCCCCTGTCTTGAACGTTGTTCGCATATGCCCCCCACTGGTTGGTTGCAGGGAGGATAGAAGCCTTGCATCACGTGTCCCCTCCGCGTGTAGTCTTTTACCAACAGAGTTGCAGTTTCCCGCAATCTGATTGGCCACTGGCGTTTCTCTCAGCGGCAATCACGTGACGCCTAGTTCTATCACTGGTTAAGCTTGGCGACTCTTTCGACGTTGGTTAAGGTTAGAGTTTGTCTTAGAGCAGGGCGATAGACCACTAGCCCTGATTCCAAACGCTAACCTTAACCAACTTCGAAAGAGTCGCCAAGCTTAACCAGTGATAGAACTAGGCGTTAGCAAGCTAGCAGGCTGTTAGAGGCAGAAATAGGCATAACGCGATTGGTGCAGAGAGAAAGTCAGTGGCCAATCAGATTGCTGAACCCGAACGCGGAACTGCAACTCCGTTGGTAAAAGACTACATGCGTCCCCTCCGGTACACGAGGAGGCAGCCTGTCACATCTTTTCACCTGCCAGCGCGGACTCTCATTGGCGAGGTGTAACGTGTGGGAGGCTCACACTACCCCCGCTATTTCCTATCTCTGCTGTGCAGGCGTCCCCCAACCGACCTGTAGGAGTCGCTGTCCACAACGTCCAGATTACCACCCATCGACTTCCACCCGCTGCCTCTGCCAATTGAGCCAGTATGACGGCCGGCCCAAGCCGGAGGCAATGCTGACACCCGGATTCGAGACCGGAGTCTCTTGCATTGGTGACGAGCGCAATGGTAAATGGTAAATGGCTGCTTTTTTATATAGCGCTTTTATCCAAAGTGCTTTACAATTTGTTACTTACATATTACCCATTCACACACCGACGGCGGAGGCAACCATGCAAGGTGCCAACCTGCTCATCGGGAGCAATTAGGGGTTAAGTGTCTTGCTCAAGGACACATCGACACGCTGCCCAGGAGGAGCGGGAATCGAACCGGGAACCTCCAGATTGCCAGACGACTGCTCTACCTCCTGAGCCACTGTCGCCCCTGAGCCACTGTCGCAATCTCCGCTGCGCCACCCAGTTGCCCTCAAGCTGCAATTTATTTAACTCTTTTTGGCTGCAGAAGATGACCATATGATGGGACAGTATTCCGGATGAGACAATATTAACGATAGAATAACCTGCCTCAGAATTGTGGATGTTAAACAAGGCAAACATGTCTTAATGGTTACTACGCCCTTCCCCCTCCCTAGATATCCCAGTCAGACTCTTCCATCTCTCTCCCGGCTCACCACACGCTGACTAGCGGCATCACTGCACAGATGAAAATCAAATCATGCTGCTGATTGCCGATGTGTGATTGTGTCTTTTACTCCGAGCGTTGTGTAATGAGTAGAGCGAGGGATCGTTAATCCTTTAGATCCTCTTTTGACAACGCTCCGCTAATCCACCCATTCTCATGTTTTCAACAGACCAGCCCCCTGGCTGGGTTTGAGCCTTTGAGAGACCGAGTTATGGAGTTCTAGAGCCGATGGGCTCCAATAGGCTCCAACACATGACGGAGATAGTGTGCCTGTGTCTCTTCTCTGTGATATCTGGACCCAGCATAGGAGCTATACAAGGACCCCCACTGTGTGGTTGTCAAAACAGGCTGCCGCCGTTTAGCACAGACAGACACGTGCTTTGGAAGGGATGCATATGCACGCACAGTCAGTCACACACACACACACACACATTTGTGTACCTCTATATGACACATGCACGCGCACACACACACATACATACACACACAAAGAGTCAGCAAACAAAAGCCATTTGCATGTGGCTGACATTTGTTGCTTTGGTAATTTCATCTGTTAATGGACAGCACTGCAAAGCCTCTCTGAAAGCATATTAGATAGATATTTATTAGTCCTTTTTGGAACTACAACTACAATACCAACAACAAAAGACAACTACAATACAAACAACAACATCAGACAATTACAATACCAACAAGACAACTACAATACCACCAACAACAACAACAACAACAACAACAACAACAACAGACAACTACAATACCAACAACAGCAGACAATTACAATACCAACAACATACAACTACAATACCAACAACAACACATCACTCATTGGCCAAACAGACAAACTACAATACCAAAAACAACATACAACTACAATACCAACAACATACAACTACAATACCAACAACAACACAGCAATCATCAGCCAAACAGACAAACTACAATACCAACAACAACAGACAACTACAATACCAACAACAACAGACAACTACAATACCAACAACAACAGACAACTACAATACCAACAACAGACAACTACAATACCAACAACAGACAACTACAATACCAACAACACAGCAATCATCAGACACACTACAATACCAACAACAACATACAAACTACAATACCAACAACAACAGACAGCTATAATACCAATAACAACACAACAACTACACAGCAATCAGACAAACAGACAAACTACAATACAACAACAGACAACTACAATAACAACAACAACAACAGACTACAATACCAACAACAAACAACTACAATACCAACAACAACACAGCAATCATCAGCCAAACAGACAAACTACAATACCAACAACAACAGACAACTACAATACCAACAACAACAGACAACTACAATACCAACAACTACAATACCAACAACAACACAACAACTCAACATTATCACAGACCTATATTCACAACAGATCACCAAAGTGCTTTACAAAGTATAAGGTGCAGCGTCCTCACACACAGACGTTCAGTTATTCAGTGCAGTGCTGGTAACAGTTTGTTCAGCAGTGCAGTACTGGTAACAGTGTGTTCAGCAGTGCAGTACTGGTAACAGTTTGTTCAGTAGTTCAGTGCTGGTAACAGTTTGTTCAGCAGTGCAGTACTGGTAACAGTTTGTTCAGCAGTGCAGTACTGGTAACAGTTTGTTCAGCAGTGCAGTGCAGTGCTGGTAACAGTTTGTTCACCAGTGCAGTGCTGGTAACAGTTTGTTCAGCAGTGCAGTACTGGTAACAGTTTGTTCAGCAGTGCAGTACTGGTAACAGTTTGTTCAGCAGTGCAGTACTGGTAACAGTTTGTTCAGCAGTGCAGTACTGGTAACAGTTTGTTCAGCAGTGCAGTGCTGGTAACAGTTTGTTCAGCAGTGCAGTACTGGTAACAGTTTGTTCAGCAGTGCAGTACTGGTAACAGTTTGTTCAGCAGTGCAGTACTGGTAACAGTTTGTTCAGCAGTGCAGTGCTGGTAACAGTTTGTTCAGCAGTGCAGTACTGGTAAC
This sequence comes from Notolepis coatsorum, assembly GCF_963971535.1. Taxonomy (NCBI): domain Eukaryota; kingdom Metazoa; phylum Chordata; class Actinopteri; order Aulopiformes; family Paralepididae; genus Notolepis; species Notolepis coatsorum. The sequence continues at coordinate 126,922,553 of NC_140173.1, forward strand.
AGTTTGTTCAGCAGTGCAGTACTGGTAACAGTTTGTTCGTGTATCGCCGAAAGGTCAGAAAATATCGTGATATCATATTTAGGCCATATCGCCCAGCCCTAGATGGATGGCACTCTATACCGTCTGTCTGATGCCAACAGCTCGTTTGCACTAAATAGAGGATGTGATGCGTCTCTAATAATCGCCTGACCTTTCCTCACCACTCAGGACTCACATGTCATCGCCATGCAGTTTTGCTGTTGTCCAACAATCTTACTGGACATATTGACCGTCACACTATCCAATAGTCTGTTATTATTATTCACTGACGATGAAAAATACCAGGCAATAGAACCGGAAGTTAAAATGCTCCACAAAGGAGCGATAGAAGAGGACCAATATATCTCTTTACTCTTCTCTTTACACATGAAATATACTCTGCAGACCTTTCTTATCTGTGTTCAAACTCCATGACAGTTTAGTATCTAGTATTAAAAGTATACGTATACATATTTGCAGTCATCTACCACTTCAATACCCTCCCCATTGTTAGTCATTTGTTGGTGTTTGTTGTTATCAGTCCTAAAGTCAAAGATGATTTCTTGGTGTTCAAATTGGTGTTCAGCAAGCTGATCTACACACACAGTAGCTGGTGTTTCATCATCTGGAATCAAACCCATGTTGCCGTGTCATCAGCTAATTTATTAGTAACATGATCAGATGTGTTGCATCATTTGTATATAGAGGGTAAATCAACTTGGGGAAATACTGCTCCCTTGTGGAGCCCCAGTATCAGTAGTAACTGGAGAAGACACAATAAATAACAGGAGAAGAAACTGTAGTAACAGGAGCAGACACTGTAGTAACAGGAGAAGACACTGTAGTAACAGGAGAAGACACTGTAGTAACAGGAGAAGACACTGTAGTAACAGGAGAAAACACTGTAGTAACAGGAGAAGACACTGTAGTAACAGGAGAAGACACTGTAGTAACAGGAGAAGACACTGTAGTAACAGGAGAAGACACCGTAGTAACAGGAGAACACACTGTAGTAACATGAGAAGACACTGTAGTAACATGAGAAGACACTGTAGTAACAGGAGAAGACACTGTAGTAACAGGAGAAGACACTGTAGTAACAGGAGAAGACACTGTAGTAACAGGAGAACACACTGTAGTAACAGGAGAACACACTGTAGTAACAGGAGAAGACACTGTAGTAACAGGAGAAGACACTGTAGTAACAGGAGAAGACACTGTAGTAACAGGAGAAGACACTGTAGTAACAGGAGAAGACACTGTAGTAACATGAGAAGACACTGTAGTAACAGGAGAAGACACTGTAGTAACATGAGAAGACACTGTAGTAACAGGAGAAGACACTGTAGTAACATGAGAAGACACTGTAGTAACATGAGAAGACACTGTAGTAACAGGAGAAGACACTGTAGTAACAGGAGAAGACACTGTAGTAACAGGAGAAGACACTGTAGTAACAGGAGAAGACACTGTAGTAACAGGAGAAGACACTGTAGTAACAGGAGAAGCCACTGTAGTAACATGAGAACACACTGTAGTAACAGGAGAAGACACTGTAGTAACATGAGAAGACACTGTAGTAACAGGAGAAGACACTGTAGTAACATGAGAAGACACTGTAGTAACATGAGAAGACACTGTAGTAACATGAGAAGACACTGTAGTAACAGGAGAAGACACTGTAGTAACAGGAGAAGACACTGTAGTAACATGAGAAGACACTGTAGTAACATGAGAAGACACTGTAGTAACAGGAGAAGACACTGTAGTAACATGAGAAGACACTGTAGTAACAGGAGAAGACACTGTAGTAACAGGAGAAGACACTGTAGTAACAGGAGAAGACACTGTAGTAACATGAGAAGACACTGTAGTAACAGGAGAAGACACTGTAGTAACATGAGAAGACACTGTAGTAACAGGAGAAGACACTGTAGTAACATGAGAACACACTGTAGTAACAGGAGAAGACACTGTAGTAACAGGAGAAGACACTGTAGTAACAGGAGAAGACACTGTAGTAACAGGAGAAGACACTGTAGTAACATGAGAAGACACTGTAGTAACAGGAGAAGACACTGTAGTAACAGGAGAAGACACTGTAGTAACAGGAGAAGACACTGTAGTAACAGGAGAAGACACTGTAGTAACAGGAGAAGACACTGTAGTAACATGAGAAGACACTGTAGTAACATGAGAAGACACTGTAGTAACATGAGAAGACACTGTAGTAACAGGAGAAGACACTGTAGTAACATGAGAAGACACTGTAGTAACATGAGAAGACACTGTAGTAACAGGAGAAGACACTGTAGTAACAGGAGAAGACACTGTAGTAACAGGAGAAGACACTGTAGTAACAGGAGAAGACACTGTAGTAACATGAGAACACACTGTAGTAACATGAGAAGACACTGTAGTAACAGGAGAAGACACTGTAGTAACATGAGAAGACACTGTAGTAACATGAGAAGACACTGTAGTAACATGAGAAGACACTGTAGTAACAGGAGAAGACACTGTAGTAACATGAGAAGACACTGTAGTAACAGGAGAAGACACTGTAGTAACAGGAGAAGACACTGTAGTAACAGGAGAAGACACTGTAGTAACAGGAGAAGACGCTGTAGTAACAGGAGAAGACACTGTAGTAACGGGAGAAGACACTGTAGTAACATGAGAAGACACTGTAGTAACAGGAGAAGACACTGTAGTAACAGGAGAAGACACTGTAGTAACATGAGAAGACACTGTAGTAACAGGAGAAGACACTGTAGTAACATGAGAACACACTGTAGTAACAGGAGAAGACACTGTAGTAACAGGAGAAGACACTGTAGTAACAGGAGAAGACGCTGTAGTAACAGGAGAAGACACTGTAGTAACAGGAGCAGACACTGTAGTAACATGAGAAGACATTGTAGTAACAGGAGAAGACACTGTAGTAACAGGAGAAGACACTGTAGTAACATGAGAAGACACTGTAGTAACAGGAGAAGACGCTGTAGTAACAGGAGAAGACACTGTAGTAACAGGAGAAGACGCTGTAGTAACAGGAGAAGACACTGTAGTAACATGAGAAGACACTGTAGTAACAGGAGAAGACACTGTAGTAACAGGAGAAGACACTGTAGTAACAGGAGAAGACACTGTAGTAACAGGAGAAGACACTGTAGTAACAGGAGAAGACACTGTAGTAACAGGAGAAGACACTGTAGTAACAGGAGAAGACACTGTAGTAACAGGAGAAGACACTGTAGTAACAGGAGAAGACACTGTAGTAACAGGAGAACACACTGTAGTAACAGGAGAAGACACTGTAGTAACATGAGAAGACACTGTAGTAACAGGAGAAGACACTGTAGTAACAGGAGAAGACACTGTAGTAACATGAGAAGACACTGTAGTAACAGGAGAAGACACTGTAGTAACATGAGAAGACACTGTAGTAACAGGAGAAGACACTGTAGTAACAGGAGAAGACACTGTAGTAACAGGAGAAGACACTGTAGTAACAGGAGAAGACACTGTAGTAACAGGAGAAGACACTGTAGTAACATGAGAAGACACTGTAGTAACAGGAGAAGACACTGTAGTAACAGGAGAAGACACTGTAGTAACAGGAGAAGACACTGTAGTAACATGAGAAGACATAGTAGTAACATGAGAAGACACTGTAGTAACAGGAGAAGACACTGTAGTAACAGGAGAAGACACTGTAGTAACAGGAGAAGACACTGTAGTAACATGAGAAGACACTGTAGTAACAGGAGAAGACACTGTAGTAACAGGAGAAGACACTGTAGTAACAGGAGAAGACACTGTAATAACAGGAGAGGACAATGTAATCATCTGACCATCATAATATGGGGTCTGATGATCGCATTAAATGCAGACGAAAAAACGACAAAAGAACACAAGCACATCGTTTGGGCCGATCAAGATGACAATAAATATTATGAGCTCATATATACAAAAGAGCATCCTCTGTACTTTTCCCATTCCTGTATGCAAATTATTCAGGGGTGAAGTTCATGTTGCGCTTCCTTCCCTAAAGACATGGTTTAAAACAATCCTCTCAAGGCTTTTCATTATAATTGATGTTAAAGCAACTGGTCGATAATAATTTGAAACGGACGGTTTTTACATGTCGTGCCAGCGCTATGAGGGAAGTGTTTCCATGCCCTGGGGATATGGTGTGTATCAAGTGACATTTGAAAAAGCTGCCCAAACACTCCTTCACAACACTACCTCTGATCCTGTCAGGACCAACTGCCTAATTGTGTGTTGCTAGGCAACGTGGGTTTTGGTGGTAATCACAGACAGATTATCTG